>NC_059454.1:865869-898369 GCF_905237065.1 Salmo salar
CAGCATAACACATCACAGCCACACACACACATGCATGTTGATATACATGCAGCATACATATATTACACACAGCATACACATACATTACACACAGCAACACACATATGCGCCACAGCATATACATTAAGACACACATACATACACACAATACATGAGCCACACACACACATACACACACATATATACACACACATTACATATTACCAGCATACAGCATTACATATATATTGCTGATATTGATATATATTACACATATACACACAACAGCCAGCGTCATTGCCACAGCACACAGCACACACACACACACACACACATACAGCGGCACACAGCACAGCAACATGGCTGCTACACACAGCCACGCAGCTAACACACACACACAGCAGCACACACACACTACAAACACACACACACACACATACACATACACATACATTGCCATACACATATACATACACACACACACACACATACACACACATACATACACACATACATATACACATACATACACACACAGCACACACACATACACACACATATTATTATATACACACACACATATTATGTTACACATGCTATGAGCATACATACACATACATGCACAGCTACACATATACATATGTACATACAGCACATATACATATATACACACATATAATATTACACACATTTATTATTATACATTGTTACGCTATACACACACATACATTGTCACATACATTACACACATTAGCACATACACATTGCCACACATTACATACACACATTTACATTTGGCCATTATACACACAGCAGCCACACATCAGCCATACACACACATCACTACGCACACAGCCACACACACACATGCCGGTCACCGCCACATACACACACACAGCACACTGCACAGCTGCACAGCACACACACACAGCAGCACACACGCAGCCAGCCACACAGCTATTACATATTACATACACAGCATACATATACATATACACACATACACATATGCACACATGTCATTGCCACAGCATAATGATACACATACACACAGGCCATATGCATGCATATACAGCCATGCCACACATTGGTTATTAGCCACACATGGCCATTACATTGCCATTGTTAACACACATTACACATACACAATATTATGAAACACACATTGTTGTTATATATACATTGCACATACATAATATAATATTACACACACACACACAGCCACACATGTGTTATTACATACACACACATATATACACACACATACATATACACACATATATATTGGCTGTTACATACACATATACATACACACAGCATAACATTACAGCTGTCATCACATTACATATATCACACACATGCTAGCAGCACACAATATCACAGCCACAGCTATACAGCACATTACATACATTGCGCTACACATACACACATACACACACACACACACATACACATATACATTACATGTTATCACATTACATATACACACACACACAGCAGCAGTTATGCTACGCCATTATTAACACATTACAGTTACATATAACACACATTACATTACATACACACACACATAATATCACACACATACACAGCTGTCACATTACAGCAGCAGCCACATATTAGCACATACTACAGCCACACATATATACACACACACACATATACACACAACATTACACATGCCACACAGCCATTGCCACACAACACACACATTACTACAGCCACACACATCATTGCGCCACACACACATACACACACACACATACACACATTGCCACACATTACATGTCACGCCATTACATATGCCACATATATACACACACATATATGCCACACACACATACACATACATGGCCATACATATAACATTTCATTGCATGTCATTGCTGCCACGCCAGCATATGCCACACACATGCCACATTGCATCGCACACACATTCACATACACATTACACATTGCACACACATTATTGTTACAAATACACATACATACACACACACACACACACACACACAGCCACACATTACACACATACATACATGTCACATCTGTTATTCATAGTTATTGTTACACATATATACATATATACATACACAGCACAGCACACACATTTACACACACACATACATACACTGAGCTGCATACACAGCACAGCCACATTACAGCTATGCACACACACATATATATATTGTTTAATATTATATATACATTGCCATATTATTGGCTGGCCATACACACATTGCCACACATACATATATACATTAACATTACACACACATACATACATATTATACACACAGCACACACACAACACATACAATACATACACACATACATACAGCCACATACACATAATATATACACACACATATATATACATTTAGCCACATGGCACACATATATACAGCCACACACACATACATATAGGCACAGCAGCAATATTGCACAGCATATTGCAGCCATACATAGCCATTACATACATATATACACACAGCACATACATACATTATGAGCACACATATTATACATAATATTGTTAGCGCAGCCATTACACACACATACATACATTGCATTGTTATACACACATTACTGTTACACATACACACATACAGCACATGCCACACATTACACATACAGTTCACACTGGCACATACACACAGCACACTATATCATGATATATTGACACACACACATTACAGCACACACACTGCTGGCCACACACAGCCAGCCATTGCATGGCCACACGCGCCACAGCGCTGGCATGCCAGCACACACACAGCGCCACAGCCACAGCTAGCCACAGCACACACACAGCAGCTGCCACACACACACATACAGCTGCCATCACGCTGGCCACACACACACATGTTAGCCACACTACATACACATACACACACACACACACATACACACACACATTACATTAGCACATCACAGCCATTACATATAACATACACACAGCATGTTACTACATACACACACGTTACGTTATTACATTGCCACATACATATTACACATTATTGCCGCATATTGTTATTTACATATATATACACACACACATATAACACAGCTACACATTACATTGCCACTAATATTATCACACACAGCCATTGCACACCAACAGCCATTGCCAGCTGCACACATACAACATTGTCACACATATGTCATTACAGCCACACGCGCCACACACACACACATATATACACACACATATTATTAACATATATATGTCATATACAGCCACACAGCCATATACACACATACATACACAGCCAGCTGGTTACACAGCATTAATAGCAGCTGCACATTGTTATTGTTACACATGGCAGACATACAATATTGCACACATTACACACACACACACAGCAGCGCACACACACATATACACACATATACATACACATATCATTAGCCACAGCCACTACACATATTACACACACACACATTACAGCATATATTATGCCACATTGCGCCACACTACACATAACACTGAGTCAATACGTTGACAAATGCCACACAGCTGCTGCACAGCACATGGTCGTCACACACACACACACACACACACAGCCACACACACAGCCACACAGCAACAGCCACACACATCACACGCGTTGCCACACACATTTGCCATGCCATACAGCTGTCATCATTATATATATTAACATTGCTGTTGCCGACATACAGGTTACAACATTACACATGTCATCATTGCACACACAATACGCCGATACGTCATATTCATTAAATGTTATCGTTGTCATTGATATTATTAGCCATTGTTACAGCCATTGTTATTATTGGCTGCACACACACACATAGCACACACACACAGCTAATATCATTGCTGCACATTGTTAGCCATTGAGCATTATTACAGTTACAGTTGTTGCACATGCCACATTACACAGCTACACATACACTACACAAGCCAGCCACATAGCAGCCAGCCGCTGACAGCCATTTAAACACACATACATACACAGGCACAAACATCACAACACACATGCACACACATAGCAGCCAACACACATTACATATACACACACACATACACACACATATACACACACATACATTGTCATTATATACACACATATATATACACAGCACACATATATGTCAACACATATATACACACATACATGGCCACACACATATATACACATACATACACACACATTGTTGTACATTGCACACATTACAGCGACATTTATTACATATGTATGTATTACACATAGCTGTTGCACACATACATATATACATACACATATACATATATACATTACATACATTACACATATATACATACATACATATACATATATACACACACACATACATAGCTACACATATTATTATTGTTATCGTTGACATATTATTTATTGATATATTATAGCATACATTATGCATACACATATTACACATACATTATACACATACATTGCCAAACATACACAGCCACACATATATATTACACATACATACATTACATACATATATACATACATTACACACACATACAGCAGCACAGCTACACATACACACATTATATACATACATACATTGCCAGGCTAAAATAGGCTCAGTAGCCCAGGACAACCCATCGTCCAGGTGCAGGCAGGTACAGGTGCGTGTGCGCGTACATACACATACATCACACACAGGCCAAATACATCCCACCAGGCCTTCCGCACTGCACACACGCGGCCGTGCCATCCGCAGCCCAGGCCTTATCCCACCGCACAACACCAGCGCCACTTCAACGCCCCACGTCCCAAATGCATTGTTACACACCCACCACACGCATTTATAGGTCAATTAACTCACTATTTTCAACAGCCATTTATCAGCTTAAATTGAGGTATGATCCACCACACCACACAGCTGCTCATTCGAGGACACTTACGCCTGAGGCACGCGCCGCCGCTCACACTTTCACCACGCCGCAGCATCACGTGGCGCAGACGTGCAGAACCCGCACACCGGGCACATTTTCACCCCAACCTTGTTGCTTCTCTGCAAATACATCTTTGATCTGCAAATCGTCAGTGTTTACTTATTTGTGTTATCGCGTTGTTTCTACGTGCACGAAGCGCGTATACGTACCATAACGCATTTCATATTGTTCACATTTTCGCACCGCTATCAAATGGTATTCCTATCACGTGTTTATTACCTTCGACAGATGCGATGAATTATAACAGCATCGCAACATTACCGTGGTTTTTAAACGCCGATATCATTATAAACACGCTCGCTTACCGCGCCGATTATAATCATTTCGTGATTATGCTGTCGTTACTCTGTGAATGTTCAGAACACACATCTGTTACATTCAGGACACGCAGGCTGCCATGCAAAATGCCTGCAGTGACAAAGCCAATGCCATTGCCGAGTCAATGGAGCCACAAGAGCCCATCAGTCCCGGTTTGATGTTGCCGCAGATGATCACTGTTGAACTGGGTGAACAGTCAAGAGGAAAACACATGGTTTAATACCAGCCTTCTCAGGTACACACCATTCACAACACTAGGTTTAGCAATCGAGGTATAAATCGTTGCCTGCAGATCAACAAATCAATGAGTTAAACTCAATCATGGTTTGGGACCAGAACGGTGGCGATCGCCGATCGTTGATGAACAACAGATTTCGATGCTTGTTTCAATATCGTCGCCATTGCATTAACAATTATCAAAGAAAGAGCGCCGAGTGTCTTCTGCCTGTTTGCACATATATTATTGACCAGGCGTCACAGAACAATTAAATGTACACGATTGCTCATCACGTTGCAGATAGATTTAAAATAAATACACATAAACATATCATAGATCAAACACACAAGAGATAACACAATATTCACAACTTATAACAGCACACATTTACACTCATGCAACACATGCACACACATGGTAGCACCACAACATGGTGCAGCACAACATACGCACTGCATACATGTCACAGCACAATACATCACACAAACAGCCACAACTGCCCATGTCCATGCTGGCCACACAGGTGGTCGTCATTCAACGTTTCAACTCACCAATACAGGCCAACACTGGTCAGCCAGGTGCAGTCATTGTCCGTTATCGGACAATACTGTTCACTAACAGCCAAATGTCATTCATTTATCTGTCAACACAACATCATCGACGCCACGGAAAACATGCCAGTTCATTGTTTCACTTCAGTCTCATCACATGTCATCCTTCTCGCTTCAGCAACTCCGTTACAAGATCGTTAGTTGGTCGAACACGTCAATTGTTTGTTATCCAGTCACAGGAAATGTTTCATCACTGTTGGTAAGGTTTACAGACATGGTTAACCACTAACATGGCTACTGCCAGCCAAGCACTGGCCAGTGGCAGTTCACCGACACATGGTCAGCTGGCCCGACGCCAGCAGCTGCCTTCGTAAGCCGCCACGTGCCAGCACATGCCACCGCTAACGCTGTTGCACCAGCTCAGCCTGAGCACTGAATGCAGACCGCGGTTTCAATCAACTGACTCCCATTGTCGGCTTATTCAAATTGCAAAACATTGCAGCGACAGGTCCGCACAGCTGCAAAGTGATCGCATGCGCCAGGAGGCTCGCGACCGCGCCGCGAGATGACACGATGTTGGTAACGGCGTTCGGCATTCAATACACGCCAGACAGACGCCTACCGGGACTGAGAACGCCTGAAACTTGCCAAACGTTGATCTACCAGCGACCGTTAACAAACAAAACAATATTCACTATTTGTTCATCTGTTCACCAATGCTCGAGACAACATCACCATCGAACACCGTAATTTTCGATGTCGTTCACACACCAGTCATTTTCAGCTGTCAATAACACCATTTTCAGATTGTATTCCATCCTCGTAGTAAAGCTGATACCATGACAAATCGTTATATATGTTATCAACTATCGCCGAAATATATTTGTTGGTTTATCTGTTGGGCATGCATCTGCCACACACACCACTTCCTTCAGGATCTTCCTTCGTTCGGCATCTAGCTGACACATTTATACAGATCTATTACTCTCTTCCTTCGTGCCTGGCACAGATTCATTAGCCATCGCCTCTTCCTTTCAGCTCTGCAATAGACATTATCACTCCTTCAGCCTGGCACAGACCCACATTACACCACTCCTCTCTGAAAGCCATGGCAACAGTATTCACACACCACTCCTTCAGATCTCTCCCTCTGTTTCCCGGCAGATTCACATGTCACTGCCTTCGTGCCTGGCACAGATTCACACAGTCACTCGCTACCGGCGCAGATCACTGGCACCAGGAGTCCTCTCCTCAAACAGATCTACTACTGGCACCACTCCTCTCAGATCCCTCTGGCACAGACTCACACACCACTCCTCTCAGATCTCTCCTCTAGCTAAGGTTACATCTACATTGGCCACCACTCTTCAGCCTCTGGCACAGACCATTGCCTCACTCCGGAGGCCCCTCAGCCTTCAGCACACCACACACTCACCCTCTCGCCGCAGATCACAGCCTCTCCTTCCAGATCCTCGCCTCAACTCCATCTTCCACAATACCAGAAAACACTTCATCATTTCAATTGAAATTAATCGCGAAAACTTTGATACCGGACATTTTCGATTCAGCCTCACCCCTGCACACACACAGCCACATTGCTCAACAAATACTGCGCCCACACACACACACACAACACACTCATATCACCGCTCATAGTTAACACACACACTGCTACTCAGCTAACACACTCATTAACACACCACAACACAGCACCATCAATACCTGACACACATCACACACATCACCACACTATAACACATCACGATTCACAAATCACACACAACATCTTCATCACCACAACACACACCACCACACCACACACACCAGCCACCTGGCCACCAACACACATCATCATTGCCTGGCTACACACATTACCTGTCAACATATCACCACACTCACACACCATTGCCTACAATACTACTACTATTACAACACCATTACCCACATCAACACACAACACCCAGCCAACATCACGCCACCACACCGAACAACACCACACCAGCCAACAACATTCACATCAACATTAACATTCTCAATTATCTCACTGTAGTCCTCTCTTCCTGTTAATTACTGCCGTTACATGTAGCCCCTCCGTCACACTGCAATTTTCCTCTCACACACTGCCGGGCCGCATGAACACCCAGCGTCTTTCTCCCAGCCCATGCTCAAGGTGCTGACACTCAGCCGTAATGTAGCCGTGCAGAAAAAGTGCCGCACAGGCCAATTATCCTAACACACCACCAGACTAACATCGTACCAAAGACAACCACTTCAGCCGACATTACGCCACTTTGACCGCCACCAGCCCGAGCGGTTTCGAACGATTCGCCACCGGCCTGAAACGATCATCATTCAGTTCAATATTCACCAGGCGCCCGCCATTGTTAACACGCCACCAGCTCACGCCACTTCAGCTCACCGGGTTCGAGCTGTCTTCAAACATTACCTCAGCCTGAAACACACTGTTCGAGTCACGCCGGTTTCAGCCGAGTCGCCACTTCGCTTGATCAGCACTGGTTCGAACACGCCATTCTCAGCCCGATTCATCGCCGCTTCCTGGTCTGAGTCTTCGCTTTCCCGCCGGAACAGCCTGAACCATTTCGCCTGACGCCACCAGCCTGAACCAGCATCGTTCGATCCGCCGATCATCCACACCGGGCAGTCATGCCACTGCGCCGAGCGCCACACTGCCCGACCGAAGACCGTCGCCATTCGCCCGACCACACCAACAACCACGCCATCAAACACGCCTCCCTTCACTGGGTCTCACATTTGACTTAACTATAATCATCTCTTCATTACTTATCGCCTACTCCCAAACACTCACATTTATCTTTCGACTTCAGCAACACTCCTTCACATTTGTTTACCTTCAGTAATCACCCTTCTCACATTTACTGCCATCTCCACTCACTCCTCACACTAGCCTTCACTCACTGGCCCATCTTCATTGACGCCACTTCTCACATTTATCTTCACCCCCAGTAATCACTTTTCTTCACATTTGGTTTCACCACACCATTTCACATTTGCTACTCACACCCTCATCACTGCTTCACCACTATCACCCTCACATTTTACCTTCACTCCCCCTTCACATTTGCCTTCACTCATCACTTTCACATTGCTTCATCTCCGTAATCATTTTTCTCACATTGTCACACTCCAGGCCCTTTGCAGCAAACACCACATCAACATGAGCCTTTCATCAGCAGAAACATTAAACAATATTCACAGCATCTTCTTTCATCAATAGCAATTAACCTTAGACACGATCAAAGGCAGGGGTCCACTCCTTCATCTACCATCAGAATCATCTTATCCGACCTTCGCGGGGAAAGTCTTCGCCCCGGAGAATTTACAATCGACATTTACTCTTCACATCTCGCCTTCTCCTCCTTATTCAACCTCCTGCTTATTTTTCTTACCATTTAACAACATCTCCTTTTTTCAATATAATCCATAGACGCCTCCTTCGTCTTCCTTTCTCCGATTCTTCCACCCCATTCTGATATTAATGCCTTCATGATGACATTGCACGCCTGCACATCTGCCCAGCCTCAGCACGAACTCCCGATTTCATCCACTGCATCCCACTTAGCAACAAAGCCGGATTTTGAGTGCCAGCAAGTCGCACCAGCCCACAGCCACGTAAAGCAGCGCCGACCAAACCATCCCAGACAAACAACAGTAACAGACATTTTCAGTACTAGACTAGTTCATTTACTAGATATGTTTATTTAAATATATATATATATATATATATATATATATACATATATATATATATATATATATATTACCTTATTTACCAGGTAGGCTGGCAATGCTCATTTACAACTACGACTCCGGCCAAGATAAAGCAAGCAGGCGACACAAACAACATCACAGACTTTTCATTGTGTTATTGACTGCACGCTTGTTAATCATGTAACCTGTGATGTTGTTTGTGTCGCACTGCTTCTGCTTTATCTTGGCCAGGTCGTAGTTGTAAAATGAGAACTTGTTCTCAACTGGGCCTACCTGTTAAATAAAGGGTGAAATATATATATATATATATATATATATATATATATATATATATATATATATATATATATTTAAATAAACATATTTAGTCGTGTCATTAATTCACTAACAGGTACTGAGAAAATTGATAATGTTACTTGTTTACTTTGTTATTTCCATTCTGATAGTTGTTCACTGAATTGTTAGCACTACTTGGTCGCACACCACATTGGCTAAAATGTAAAACAGACGCAGCTGGCCAGCATAAAAATCCAGCTTTCAAAGCTCACATGATGTCATCCTCACCTACCATGGGATGCACAAGGAGCGCCAATCCTGCGCGGGTTCGTATGAAGGCAAGAACAAGATGTCTGGAGAAGTACAGTAATATCATAAGGAGACGTGATACTCAGAATAATGGAGGAGGAAATGGAGGAAAAAAGAGGCAGAGGAGGCTCAGAGAGAGAGGGAGGAAGACAGAACCGAGTCGGTTAAAAATGGTGGAAAAAGGGAGATACTTCCATAAAGGAAAATGTAAGCAGAGAGTTGAATACAGGAGGAGAAAGAATGAGGGCAAAGTATTGGCTGGTGGTAGGTGTGGTGAAGTTCTCGGCCTGAGGCCACACCGAGGGCCGGATAAAGAGCTGGGACGGTGATAGTAGGGAGTGACGTTTTGGAAAAAAGTGGACCCTGCCTTGGCTGACCATTTGTGGTTTCATGGTGGGTGAAAACAGAGTTTGGGTTGTTGTGAAATCAGTGAGGACAACCAGAAGAGTTCCCAGATAATTGTTTATGTTTGCTTGGTCAGAGGTAGAAGGTACTCACAAACCAATCAGACAAGAGAGACGAACTGCTTTGTTCTCAAGAAAAGTTTTCATTGAAAGGAGGATTACTGTGGTAGCAAATGAAGAGGATTACTGGGTAGAGGTAAATGTGAAAGGAGTGATTACTGGAAGAGGCAAATGAAAAGGAGGATTACTGGGGTAGAGGTAAATGAAAAGGAGAATAATTGGGGGTAGAGGTAAAAGGAGTGATTATTGGGGGTAGCGGAGAATGTGAAAGGAGTGATTATTGGGGGAAAGATAATGTGAAAGGAGTGGATTACTGGGGTAGAGGTAAATGTGAAAGGAGGGTTACTGGGGTAGCTGGTAAAATGTGAAAGGAGTGATTATTGGGGTAGAGGTAATGTGAAAGGAGGATTACTGGGGTAGCGGTAATGTGAAGAAAGGAGTGATTACTGGAAG
Source organism: Salmo salar (assembly GCF_905237065.1). Lineage (NCBI taxonomy): Eukaryota > Metazoa > Chordata > Actinopteri > Salmoniformes > Salmonidae > Salmo > Salmo salar. The sequence goes on from NC_059454.1 coordinate 877,144, forward strand.
TAGAGTGGGCAAAATGTGAAAGGAGTGATTACTGGGGGTAGAGGTAATGTGAAAGGAGTGATTAATACTGGGAGTAGAGGTAAATGAAAGGTGAATTACTGGGGTAGAGGTAAATGAAAACTGACCAACTGAAGGGGAAGATTCCCCGTGTTTGTGTGATGCTCGGGCCGCTTGCGCAATGCAGACCGGGTGGCGTGAGTCAGCACCGGGCCGAGATCAGACTGTGGCGAGACTCAGACCGGTGGCGAGACCAGACAGGATGCAGGCGACTTGGAAGCACCGTGCGACCTAATCGGGTGGCGCGAGACTCAGACCGGGTGGCGAGACTTCAGACAGGGCCACGTGGACTCAGACAGGGTGGCGAGACTTCAGACCGTTGGCGAGACTCAGACCGGGAGGCGAGACTCAGACCGGGAGGCGAGACCCAGACCGTGGCGGAGACTCAGACAGGGTGGCGTGCAGACTCAGACCGGGTGGCGAGACTCAAACAGGGTGGCGTGACCCAGACAGGTGGCGTGACTCAGACCGTATGACTCAGACAGGGTGGGCGTGACTCAAACCGGGTGGCGAGACCTGAACCGCCACAGACTCAGACAGGTGGCGGACTCAGACAGGGTGGCGTGACGCAGACAGGGTGGCGAGACTTCAGATTGGGTGGGCGAGATTGAGACTGTGGCAGACTAGACCGGTGGCAGACGACCGGGTGGCGAAGACCCAGACAGGGTGGCGAGACCTGACAGGGTGACAGAAGACTGCTGCGGGCGGACTTCAGACAGGTGGCGTGATCAGACAGGGTGGCGTGACCAGACAGGGTGGTGTACTCAGACCAAGGGGTGTGACTTCAGACAGGGTGGCGGGATCAGATAGGTGGCGTGATTCAGACAGGGTGGCGTGACTCAGACCGTGTGGCGAGACTCAGACAGGGTGGTCGTGACTCCAGACCGGGTGGCGTAGACTCAGACAGGGGTGTCGAAACTGAGCAGGGTGGCGTGAGTGGTGAACAGAAGAGTCGCTGTCTCTTTCTTTGAGCTTTGGATGTTGAGTCTTTGCCCTCGACAAGGTAATGTTTGCATTCTAGTGTCAACCTGCATATGGCTTTTGTGCTTAATACATTACATTGTTACAGGTGTCACGTTTATGGGCATGAGGCAGCAGTGTGGTAGGAGGAAGGTTGTTAGGTGTTCCATGTAACAGCAGTGTGGAGGAGGAAGGTTCCTATGTAGCAGCAGTGTGAAGGAGGAGAAGGTTCCTATATGTTATGTGGTAGGAGGGAGGTTCCTAGGTGTGAGAAGTGCAGAAGGAACAGACAAGGAATGTAAGCATTGGGGAAAGTAGTATTGTAGGCAGTAGTGGCATTGTAGGCAGTAGTGGCATGTTTTTAATCTGTAGGTAGTAGTGGTGCATTGTAGGTAGCAGTGGTGTCATGTGCTACAATTGTAGGCAGTAAGTGGCATTGTAGGCAGTAGTGGCATTGCAGGCAGTAGTGGCATTGCAGGTGGGTAGTGGCATGGTTAACTGTAGGCAGCAGTGGTGCATTGTAGGTAGTAGTGGTATGTGTTAATTGTAAGGTGTAGTGGCGCATTGCAGGCAGTAGTGGCATGTGTTTAACTGTTAGGTATTAGTGGTATGTGGCTAACTGTATGGTCGTGAGGCATTGTAGGTAGCAGTGGCATGCAAGTTAACTGTAGGCAGCAGTGGTACTGTGGTAGGTGCGGCATGGTGCTAATTGTAGGCAGTATGGTACTTTGCAGGCAGTAGTGGCATGTGCTAACTGCAGGCAGCAGTGGCACTGTGAGGCAGCAGTGGCATTGCAGGCAGGTACGTGCTGAACTGTAGGCAGTTGTGGCATTTGCAGGTAGCAGTGGCATGTGCTTAACTTGTAGGCAGTGGCGGTACTGCAGGCAGTGGTTTATGTGTCTCATCAGAGGTAGTAGTGGTACTGCAGGTAGTGTTGGTATGTTGTTAATTGTAGGGGTGCCCATGGGGCTGGGGATTCAGAAATGTCTCCGTGGAGAGAGGCAGGTTGAGGCTTCCAGGGTTAGAGTGGTGCAGAAGCTGACATATGCTGAGGCAGTGAAGAGCAAGGAAGATGGGTTAAGGTAGATCCTGAGAGGAGGGTGTGTAGCAGATCTGGTACCAGAACAGAGAGGAGTGGTGTAGCTTAGTAGATCTGTACCAGAACAGAGTTGGAAGAGTGGTGTAGCAGCAGATCTGTACCAGAACAGAGAGGAGGGGTGTAGTAGTAGATCTGTACCAGAACAGAGGGAGGGATCCTGAGAGGAGTGGTGGGTAGTAGATCAAACAGAACAGAGTGGGAGGGATCCTGAGAGGTGAGGCAGGTAGTGAGACTCTGCACTGAACAGAGTGGGAGGGATCCGAGAGGAGGGTGGGGCAGGCAACTGCACCAGTACAGAGGGAGGGATCCTGAGAGGAGTGGTGTAGTAGCAGATCCTGCACCAGAACAGAGACGAGTGGCATAGTAGCAGATCTTAAAAAATTTCAGAACAGAGGGAGGATTCTGAGAGAGTGCTAGTAGCAGATTCTGTACCAACAGAGAGGGAGTGGTGTAGTAGTAGATCTGTACCAGAACAGAGAGAGTGGTAGTAGTAGCAGATTGTACCAGAACAGAGAGGAGTGGTGTAGTAGTAGATTACCCAGAACAGAGGGAGGACTGAGAGGTGGTGTGGTAGTAGATCTGTGCTCAGAACAGAGGGGAGTGGTTAGTAGTAAATCTGTACCAGAACAGAGAGGAGGGTGTAGTAGCAGATCTGTACCAGAACAGAGGGAGGGATCCTGAGAGGAGTGGTGTAGTAGTAAGATCTGTACCGAACAGATGGATAAAACCAACAAGTGATATATGTTTCAGTAAGATTGGATTGATAGCATATATAACGGTTATCATGGTTATCAACTTTACTGCAGGGATGGAACGCAAGTCACAGAAAAATGAAGGCTAAAGTTGGCAGCTGCAGAGAGGTATTTGGGTGTGTGAGACTTGACATCAGAAGAGTTACTGCGTGTGTTCAGTGGTGGTGACCCATCCTTTCAGGCTGTTGGCATCTGAGTAAGACTTCAGATAGATATAAATAGTGGAGAATGGTATTTTTGTTTGTTTGTGGCAGTGAAAAGTTAGATGGTACGGTATTTGTTTTTTTCCCTGCTAAAGTTTCAGGTAGTTCTACTCCAGTCCGGTAGGTGGCGGTCAATGCAACGCCATGGTGATGCCAGACGCTGTGTTTAACGTCGATGACGTCCCTCTACAGTGCGGAAGTTGTAATTTTCCTGGCGCAGCTAGCATAGCTCAGTCACTTTCACGGCTCACGCCAGCACAACGTCAAGAGACCCATCGCTACAAATCCTTACCAGATTTGAACAGAAACACGACGTAGAGCTAGTTGGCTGTCAATTGCGGAAATACGCTTGCTCGCGACAATCAAAACCAGAGCTAGCCAGGCTAATTAACCAGCGTTAGCCTGACTGGCGCCAGCTATTAGCCAGCTACGTGAAGTTAGAGCGCACAGAGAAAGGTAAGCCGTCTTGACATCGGGTTAGCTAGATATGTGTCATTGGGCTGCCACTGTTATGCCAATCTAGCTATTAGCCATGTTGTGTAAGTTACCCCCATGTCAGTCCAGCTGGGCAAACTCACCAAACGAAGTGTGGTGTTGTGACGGCTTTCTAGTTATAGGCTTTATATGACTGATGATTTCGAAATAGTTGACCGTGTATTAACTAACACGGTCTCGTAAAGTTAGTGGCAGGAGTTTACTGAGTAAAGAGAGTGTTAACTAACTAGATAGCAAATTACCAAATGATGGAACTGGAAGAAGTGAAAGTAGACCAGCTAGCTCCGAGCGGACTGACTGTTTTTCCCATTAACTTGTCCAGTGACTTCTTTGTATTGTTGGACAGGTAGAAAATAGATGCGACAATTATTTTACGGCGCGCTGCTCATTGAACCCAAGTGTTGTCGATAACCGACGTAATGACAACACACACACCGTTAACAGTGTTGAAGCGTTTCCATAACTCCATTTAGACAAGCGACATTACTGGCGACGTTTCACCTCATGTCTTATGTAGCCAGCACGGACACTCTTTACCGACAGTTGTGTGTGGCTGTTTTGTGTGATGTATTGTTGTCTCTACCTTTCTGACCTTTGTGCTGTTGTCTAGTGCCCAATAATGTTTGTACCCATGTTATGTTGTGCTGCTAACCATGTTGGGTTGCTGCTCATGGTGTTGTCATGTTGTGTTGCTGCCATTTGTTGTCGCGTAAGGTTGCTGCCTTGTTGTGTTCTCTTAGGTTCTTCATGTAGTGTTGTGGTTGTCTCTCTTGTTGTGTGTTTTGTCCTATATTTATATATTTATATTGTATTTATTTTAAATCCTGAAGGCCCCGTCCCGCAGCAGCTTTAGGCTGTCATTGTAACATTTCATGAGACAATAAACCATCTGTTGAAGTAAACAAAAAAATATATATTTTAAAACAACAGAACAGACATAACCTTTTTCTTTGATAATTTGTTATCTAAATGGCATGCTGGGTAATGACACATCGTAAATTGTTTTGTTCGTAAGCATGGAATTGAGCGAATGCTGCGCACGTTCGAGTTACAAACCACATGGACAGGTTTAGCTTATTGATTTGTTGATTCGACGCTGTTGCTACCTTTCAGATTGTAAACCAGCAAGCGTTGCAGAATGAGGCATGCAGTACCCGCGAGAAGGCACGGGACGGCGCAAGAGAGCGTATTAAAACTCCATACTGTTTTTCCTCTTGACCTGCTCACACCGGGACAAATGTGGCTGTGATTGTTTGCACTCAACGCTCTAAACCGGGCTTGATTAGAATGCTTATCAGGAGCGTCTCGGATTCCATTGACTCAACAGTTTGGCATTTGAGCTTTGATCACACTGTTTTTTTACTTCACAGAAACATTTTGTATAAACACAGCCCTTACAAAAAAGTTATGTCCTGAACGAAATAAGTTTATTTTTGGATGAAACATAAGACATTCACAGAAGTCCGGACGATAATGCAACATCATTATCCAAACCAAAATGTGAGAAGTTATATTAGTCCTCTAGCTTTCTAATTGAGTGAAATATTGACGTAAACACATGTTTCATATTTAGATACTTCCTCAGCTGACAGAAAACCACAATATGAATGGCTAATTGCAAAGCTCACTAGCTTATGGTCATCACATCACAGGTGCTTCAACATTGATCGAAATAATATAGTAAAACACAATAATCGAACGCATTATTTGTCACCAGCACTTTGAAAATGTGACAAACCGTAAAACATTATGACATGCATGCACACTTCATGCTACAGTAGAAACAACATCGATATACAGAAAATAAGCCTCTTGGCGGTGGGAAAGTCACTCATCGTTCCCAAAGTTGGTTATTTGTAAGGAAAACAACAAAGGGTTAGGGAAGAACAAGCAAATTCGACAGTGAATTGCATACGTCTGCACAGCTGCCACGATCTGCGGAAACATTGGTGAAGTGCGTGGGCTCTCCCTCGAAGAGAGAAGCCTGTCCTGGCCCAGCAAAACCCTCAAACGCAAATTGTCTCACCGCGTTGAAATGGGCAACTTTGGGCGTGAATTAATGGGTGATCACACTTTAAACCGATAGAAAAATAAAACTTGTTAGAAAACAATTGGCAATGTTGAAACAGCTTCTATAGATCATTAGCAGGCAGTGTTAACTGTCCCTGTTGTGTAACAATCACATTTTGGAACAAAGTGAGTGCGCCTCTGCCATCACTACGTAGAAACATCTCGCGGGTGACCGCCACACTACTGGGTGTGGAAAGTTAAAAACCCTAAATCCTCACGGATAACCTACTTTTAGCCCTGTGTATAGACACAGTACCAGTCAAAAGGTTAAAAACCTAAACCTACGGATAACCTATTTTAGCCCTGTGTGTGTGTGTGTATGTGTATATATATATATATTCCAAACACAAACACACACACATCACACACAGCCACGCACACACAGGTTGAATTTAAAATAGTTATCAACCCTCGGATAACCCTATATTCTAGCCCTGTGTGTGTGTATGTATGTATATGTGATGTATGTGGCTGTTATATATAGTATATATATATGTATGTATGTATAGTATTTTTGGATATGTATTGTGCGGGTATGTATATATGTATTGTATGTATGTTTGTATGTATATAGGTTTTTATTTTATATATGTATATATGCATATTGCATGCATATATGTATGCACATACGCATGACTACGTATTACGTACGCACAGCATACGCATACGTATATGCACGTTGGTATGTACGTATTACATAGCCATGCACATGCGTGCACACATGCATTACGTAATGTACGTAATATACTGCGCAGGCATGCAGCGTACGTATGACGCATGCGATGCTGCGCACACAATGCACATACAGCGGCATGCGGCTGCATATGCACACAGTGCACACATATAACAGCACACAATGCATTCTACGTAACATGCATATACTGCACACATGCGCACATAGCATACATACGCCCGCATACGTACGACACGCCCACACACGACGCACGCCCCCGCACGCACGCGTACCCATGTACGCAGCATTACGTACGCCGCCATAGCATAACGCCCATACGCACACACGTATCCGCATAAACAGCAACCAATTACTGCGCACAACGGAGCATCGACGCAGCGCACACCTACGTGCCGCAACGCAACATACGACGTATTCGCAATCAATTACAGACACGCAGCACATACCATACCCACATACGCATGCGCATTACTGTATAGCATACGTCAGCCCCCCGTCGCGTACTAAGATCCGTTGCGCACACGATCGCATCGTGCGTTACGCACATACGCACACGCGCAACACACCGTACGCATGGCACCGCGTACACGCACATGATCGTACGCAAACACATGTACGGAACGCACGCACGTACATACGCACATACGCGACGCATACGCACGCACGCACGCACGCATACAATACGACATGCTATATGGCATACGGCGCACAAGCGCATACAACGTACGAATATAGTACGAACGCAGATTACGACGACCACGCATACGCGTACGTCCATGACCACACCGTACCATACGACACAACGCACAAACGTACAGCACGTACGTACGTACGCATAGTACGCAATGCATACGTACGTACGCACGTACATACGCGCACGACGCAGCGCCACGCAATCGACGCCACGGCATACAGCATACGACGCCGCAACGTACGCAATACTACCGCATACGCACGTCCGTACGCATTACGTACGCATCGTACGTACGCGATACGCATACGCATACCGCAACTACATCGCACACGCGCATACGTACGACACGACGCACGCACACGCACAGCATACGTACGTGCACATACGCCAACGCATGCACTACGCACCACGATCAACGCAATACAATACGCACGTACGCACAGCAACTACGATACGCACACGCATACGACTACGTACGACGTACGCACACGTACGCATACATCACAACGACCAGCATACGCACGACCACAGTACGCATACGTGCGCGTACGTGCAATACGTACGCATTACACCGGAATTACGCATATACGGCACGCATACGTACGCACGCGCACGCACCACCAACGCACGACGCACACCTACGCATACGCACGTACGTACGCCGCACGCTGCGCGCACCGTACGCACGACGTACGTACCCACGTACGCACATAGCATACGCGCATACGTGCACCACGCATACGCATAACGTACGACGCACACGTACGTACGGACGCACGCATACGCATACGATACGACACGACAACGTACGCACGCAAAAGCCACCAGCACGTGCGACGTACCAACACGCACACGACGCGCATACGCATACCTACACATGACGCACCACATACGCGCATACGTACGCACACACACTCGCTACGCACACCCGCACGCATGCACACGACGCACACACGTACGACTACGCATATCACCATACGTACGCATACGACGCACAAACAACACGATACGCGCACGCATGCGCAACGTACGCATACGTACGTACGCACGACGCACACGTACGCACGCACACGTACGCACGCACGTACGTACGCACAACGCATACGACGTACGCGCACGACGCACGACCGCAACACACGCACAACGACGCACAACCACACACACGTACGCATACGCACGCGCACACACACGTGCATACGCACGCAGCACACGCACACGCGCAGCATACGCATACACGCATACGCATACACTCGCACACGCATAACCACACGACGCACCATACGGCATACGCACCGTACGGCATTACGACGTACCGTCACGGCACGACGCACACACGCAGCAAACGCGCACACACGCATGACGCCGACGCATACGACACATACGCACACGCATACGCACATACGCACGTACGCATACGCACGCACACGCGGCACCCATACGACGCAGTACGCATACGTACGTACGCACGTACGCACGCACGCATACGTACGCACACACGCACGCATACGCCTACGCATAGCAACGTACGCATAACGCACACGCACGTACGCACACACGCATGCCGCACGCATACGCGCATACAGCACGTACGCACATACGACGTACGCGCATACGCACGCACAACGCATACGCACCCAACCACAACATACGGCACACTACGCATACGCATACGTACGCATACGTACGCACATACGCAACGACGATACGTACGCACTACGCACGCACCCGACGCATACGCATTACACGCATTACGAACGCATACGCACGCACGTACGCACAACACGTACGCATGCATACGTACGCACGCGCATACGCACGCGCAACGCACGTCGCCACACGCACACCAACGCGACGCATGCGGCACCGTACGTACGCACACGCACACACGCATACGTACGCACGCGCATACGTACGCCTACGCATTATTACGCACGCGCAACGCACGCATACGTACCACACGCCGCATACGTACGCACACGTGCGCACACGCATACGCACGTACGCATGCATACGCATACGTACGCACATACGCGCATACGCACATACGCACGCACACACGCACACGCAACACGACGCATACGCACACGCACGCACACACGCACAACGCACACGCACGCATACGCATGCACACGCGTACGTACGCATACGCACACGACGCATACGCACGCACGCACGCACACACGTACGCACACGCATACGTACGCACACACGCACATACGCATACGCACGCACGTACGCATGCATACGCACAACGTACGCACAAACCGCATACGTACGCACACGACGCAACACGCACGCACGACGTACGCACACATACGCATCCACAACGCACGCACGCAACGCACGCACACGCACGCACATACGCATACATACGCACGTACGCGCACGTACGCATTACGCGCATACGCACGCACACGACCGCACAACGACGCGCATTACGCACGCACGCCATACGCACGCACACGTACGCACACGACGCACGACGACGCCTACGTACGACGCACGCATACGTACGTACGTACGCATGCACGCATACGTACGCACACGCATACGCACACACAGCACAACGCAACGCACATACGCACGTACGCACGCGGCACATACGCGTACGCACATACGCACACACGTACGCACCACGCACATACGCACCACACACGTACGCAACGCACAACGCAACACGTACGCACGCAACGCATACGACGCATACGCACGCACGCACACACGCACGCTACGCACGCATTACACCACGCACATACGCACATACGCAACGCACGCATACGCATACGCATACGCACACGCGCACACATACGCACGTACACACGCACATCCACGCACGCATACGTACGCACTACGCATACGCACGCACACACGCACGACGCATACGCACGCACACCACGTACGCATACACGCACACACGCATACGTACGCGCATACGCACGACGACGCACGCGCATACGCACATACGCACACGCATACGTACGCAACGCACACAACGCACGTACGCACATACGCACACGCAACCGTACGCACATACGCACATACGCATACGTACGCATACGCGCACACGCATACGTACGCACACGCACGCACATACGATACGTACGCACACACGCATACGCACGCACACCATACGCACACGCACACGTACGCACACGCTACGCATACGCACGCACGCACACACGCATACGTACGCACATACGCATACGCATACTACGCACGCCATACGCACACACGCCAATACGCACACGCATACGCACCCCACATACGACGCACGCATTAACGCATTCCGCACACACGATACGACGCATACGCATTACATACGCACGCACACGTACGCATACTACCACGCATACACGCACACATACGCACGCATACGTACGCACATACGCACGCACACGTACGCACGCACACGTACGCATACGCAACGCACACACGCAACGTACGCACGCACGCATACGTACGTACGCATACGTACGCATACGTACGCACGTACGCACGCATCACAACGCACGCACCTACGCAACCCACACACACAGCACACTACGCACACGCACGCACACATACGCATTACGCACATACCCGTACGCATTACGCACGCAACACATACGACACGCATACCGCGCAACGCACGTACGCACATACGCACAACAACGCACGCACACACACGCACACGCATACGCACCACCACGCACAACGCACGCATACGCACACATACGCATACGCACGCACAACGCACGCGCATACGTACGCACGCACACGCATACGCACACGTACGCATACGCATGCGCATACGTACGCACATACGCACGCAGCACACACGCAACGCACCACTACGCACACGCGTACGCATACGTACGACATACGCACACACGCACGCGCATACACAGCATACTACCACGCATGCACACACGCACACGCACGCACACACGCACACCGCATACGCATACGCGCACAACGCATACGTACGCACTACGCAACTACGCACGCATACGTACGCACACACGCGCATACCGCGCACACATACGTACGCAACGCAACGCACACATACGTACGCACACCGTACGCACACGACGCACGCACTACGGCGTACGTACGCACACAACGCACGCACACGTACGTACGCACGCACACGCAACACGCATACGCACTGCGCAACGACGCACACGTACGCACACCGCATACGCACGCACACGTACGCACGCATACGTACGTACGCACGCATACGCACCCTACGCAACGCACAACGCACGCACACTACGCAACGCATACGCACGCACGCACGCGCACAACGCACACGCATACACGTACCATACATGCATACGCACGCATACGCACACGTACGCACAACGCACGCACGTACGCACACGTACGCATACACGCATACGCACATACGCCATTACATACGCACCCGCACACGCACGTACGCATACGTACGTACGCACACACGCACACACACGTACGCGTACGTACGCACACAACGCACGCACACGCACTACGCACATACGCATACGCACAACGCACGCATACGCATACGACGCACATACGCACGTGCACGCATACGTACCGCAACGCACACAACGCACACAACGCACGCATATTACGCACGCACACCACACACACACGCACGCACAACGCACGCACGCACGCCATCACACGCACGTACGCATACGCACTACGCAACGCAGCATACGCAACGCACACGTACGCACGCACGCGTACGCATACGTACGTACGCACACGTACGCACACGTACGCACACGTACGCACACGTACGCACACGTACGCACACGTACGCATACGCGCACACACGCAACGCATACGCACATACGCACACACACGCATACGTACGCACATACCCGCATACGCGCATACGACGCGCACATACGCACACGCACATTACGCACACGCGCATACGCACGCACGCACGCATACGTACGCACAACGCGACATACGTACGCACATACGCGCATACGACGCATACGCACACCGACGCACGTACGCACGCACCCACGCGTACGCACGCATACGCAACGTACGCACAACGCACACGCAACGCACACACGCACACGCACATACGCATACGCAACGCAACACGCAACGCATACGCACGTACGCACGCACACGCATACACACACACGCATACGTACGCATCACGCAAACCACACATACGCACGTATACCCGCATACGTACGCACACGCATACGCACCCATACGACGCATACGCACACGTACGCACACACGCACGACACCATACGCACACGTACGTACGCCGCACATACGTACGACGCATACGTACGTACGCCATACGCACGCATACGCACACGACGCACGCGCACACATACGCCCATTACGCACACGCACATACGCGCACACGCCATACGCATACAACGTACGTACACGCCACACACACGCACGCGATACGCACACGCATACGTACGCACACACGCAACGCCGCACACATACGACGCATACGCACGCACTGCATACGCACATACGCACGGCACGCACGCATACGCACGACGTACGCAACGCATACGACGCACGTACGCATACGCATTACGCACGCACACTACGCACACACGCACGTACGCATAACGCATACGCACGCACACATACGACGCACACATACGCACGTACATACGCATACGCACACACGCATACGCACGCGCATGCGCACGTACGCACACACATTACGCACGCACACAGCGCAACGCACGCACACCGTACGCACACGCACGCACACTACGCACATACGCATCGCACGCACTACGTTACGCATGCACATACGCACACACATACGCACGTACGCACACGTACGTACGCACACGCATACACGCACGCATACACGACACGCATCACGTACGCACACGCATACCACGCACATGCACACGCATACGCATACGTACGCACATACGCACGCGCATACGCACGCACGCACTACGCACGTACGTACGCACACGCACATACGCGCATATTACGCACGCACACACGCACATACGTACGCACATACGCACACGCATACGTACGCATACGCACGCACACACGCACTACGCATACGCGCATACGACACACGCATACGCATTACGCCATACGCACACGCACCACGCATACGTACGCCATAACGCACACTACTACGCATACGCATACGCACATACGCATACGTACGTACGCATACGCACAACGCACACGCACATACGCACATACGCACACGCCGCACATACGCATACGCACGCACATACGTGCGCACATACGCACTACGACATACGCGCACGCACTACGCCCACATACGTACGCACGCATACGTACGTACGCATCACACACGACGCACACACACGCGCGCATACACGCATACGTACGCACTTACGTGCGCACACACACGTACGCACTACACGCACGCACACGTACGCCAACGCATACGTACGCACCATACGCACGCATACGCACCATACGCACGCACAACACGCGCACCACGTACGCACATACGCGTACGCACCATTACGCACGCACACGTACGCATACGTACACATACGCACGCATACGCATACGTGCATACATACGCACACAGCACGCATACACGTACGCCATACGCACATACGCATACGCACATACGCAGCCGCATGCGTACATACGCACTACGCATCAACGCACACATCGCACGCACGTACGCATACGCCCACATACGTACGCACATACGTACGCATACGCACATACGCACGCCACATACGCATACGCACACATACGCACGCACAACGTACGCACGCATGCACATACGCACACACGCACACACGTACGCATACTACGCATGCACAACGCACGCACACATACGCACACACACATACGCACCAACTACGCATTACGTACGCACGCATACGCGTACGCATCATACGCACGCATACGCACGCACATACGTACGCACATACGCAATACGTACGCATACGTACGCATACACGCACGCACATACGCACGCACAACGTACGCACATACGTACGCACGCATTACTACGCATACGTACGCATACGCACGCACTACGCACGCACACATACGCACGCACGTACGCATTACGCACGTACGCATTACGCACGCACATACGCACACATACGTACGCACATACGCATACGATACGTACGCACATACGCACATACGTACGCATATACGCACATACACGCACACATACGCACGCATACGTACGCATACGTACGCACACAACGCACACACCACGCACATACGCACGCACACACGCATACGCACATACGCACGCATACGTACGCACCACGCAACGTACGCACATACGCCACAACGACGCATACGCACGCACATACGTACGCATACGCACATACGTACGCACACGCACACGCACGCATTACACACGCACGCACGCACGCACATACGCACACACGTACGCTTACGTACGCACACGTACGCTTACGTACGCACACGTACGCTTACGTACGCACACGTACGCACGCACATACGCACGACATACGCACGCACATACGCACATACGCCACGCACGCACACATACGTACGCACACGTACGCATACATACGCATACACGTACGCATCACATACGCACACACATACGCACGCACATACGCACGCATACGCACATACGCATACGCACATACACGCACCACATACGCACACATACGCACGTACGCACGCATACGCACATTACGCACATCACGTACGTACGCATACGCATACGTACGCACATACGGCACACGCCACACATACGCATACACGCACACATACGCATTACGTACGCACAACGCACGCAACGCATTACACATACGCATCACATACGCACACATTACGCACAGCACATACATACGCACGCACACATACGCACACACGCATACGCACACTACGCGCACGCACACACGTACAACGCACAACGCATACGCACACACATCTACATACGCACGCATACGCATACATACGCACGCATACGCACACACACGCATTACGCACATACGCACGTACGCACGTACGCACACGTACGCACATCGCACACATACGTACGCACATACGCACGTACGTACGCACGCACACACGACACGCACATACGCTACGCATACGCATACATACACGCACGCGCGTACGTACGCATGCGCACGCACACATACGCACGCATTACGCACGCACGTCACACATACGTACGCACATACGCACATACGCATTACGCACATACGCACATCACGCATTACGTACGCATACGATACGCACGCACATACGCATACGCACTGCACGCACACACGCACGCACATACGCACACACGCACACTACGCATACGCACGCACATACGCACACACGCACACGGCATATACGCACACATACGTACGCACACACGCATACACAGCACGCACACACATACGCACACGACATACATGCACGCACACGCATACGGCACATGCATACGCACGCATACGCGCATACGCACGTACGCATGCCGCATACGTACGCATACGTACGCATACGCACGCATACGCACATACGCACGCACATTACGCATACATACGCACATACGTACGCACACACGTACGTACGCACATACGCATACGACGCACTACGCACATACGCATGCACACACGCACATACGCATACGCACATACGTACGCACATACGCACGCATACGCATACGCACATTATTACGCACGCACACACGCACACGCACACGTACGCACGCATACGCACGCACACATACGCACGCACACGCACATACGTACGCACGCATACGCGCATACACGCACACGCACGTACGCATCACATACGCACGCACGTACGTACGCACAGCACACATACGCACGCATACGCACGCACACACACGTACGATTCACAACGCACGTACGCACATACGTACGCCATACGTACGCACTACGCATACGCACGCATACGCACACATACGTACGCACATACGCATACGTACGCATACAGCACGCACTACGCATACGTACGCACATACGTACGCATACATACGCACGCACGCACACACACGTACGACATACGCACGCACATACGCATACGTACGTACGCATACGCACACATACGCACATACGTACGCATACGCACATACGCGCACATACGCACGCATACGTACGTACGCATACGCACACGCACCAACGTGCGCACATACGCACGCACATACGCATACATACGTACGCATACGCACGCATACGTACGCACGTACGCATACGTACGCATACGCACACATACGTACGCACATACGCACGCATACGCACACGTACGCACACATACGTACGCACTACATACGCACGCATACGCACGCATACGCACATACGCACGCACATTACGCACGCACAACGCACGCACACACGCACACGCACATACGTACCACGCGCACACACGCACATACGTACGCATTACGTACGCACGCATACGTACGCACACACGCACACACGCACATACGCACGTACGCACACACACACGTACGCACATACACACGTACGCACACATACGTACGCACACATACGCACGCATACACATACGACGCATTACGCACGCATACGCATACGTACGTACGCACTACGCACGCATCACACATACGCACCACGCATACGTACGCACATACGTACGCATTATTAACGTACGTACGCGCACATACGTACGCACACATACGCGCACACACACGCACATACGTACGCACACGTACGCACATACGCACGCATACGTACGCGCACATACGACATACGTACGCACGCACACATACGCACGCACATACGCACGCACACGCACATGCACATACGCACATACGCGCATACGCACACGCACACATACGCATTACGTACGTACGCACACATACGTACGCATACGCATACGTACGCACGCATACGCACATACGTACGTACGCACACGCACACGTACGCACACGCGCATACGCACACGTACGTACGCACATACGCACGCATACGTACGCATACGTACGCACACGCATACGTACGCACACACGCACGCACTACGCACATACGCACGCATACGTGCATACGCACGCACGCACCATATACGTACGCATACGTACGCACGCATACGACGCATACGCACGCATACGCACACATACGCACACATACGCATACGTACGCATACGCACGCACACCATTACGCATTACGCATACGCACGCATACGTACGCACATACGCACGCATACGCACGCATACATACGCACATACGCACACACACTACGCACATACGTACGCACTACACGCACGCACGCATACGCACATACGTACGCATACGCATACGCACATACGTACGCACGCACATACGCATGCACACATACGCCACATACGTACGCCATACGCACGTCACGCATACGCATACGTACGCACCACGACATACGCACGCACAACGCATACGCACATACGCACGTACGCATACACGCACATACGCACACGTACGCATACGCATACGCATACGTACGCATACGCACACGTACGTACGCACTACGCATCACGCACGTACGCATACGTACGCATTACGCATCATTATTACGCACGCACACACCGCATACGCACGCACACATACGACGCATACGTACGCACATACGCACGCACACATACGCCATTACCGACATACGCACGCACGTACGCACACATACGCACACGCACACATACGACGCACGCATACGCACTACGCACGCACATACGCATACGTGCACACACGTACGCATACATACGCTACGCATATACGTACGTACGCATTACACGTACGTACATACGTACGCATACGCATTACATGCATGCACGTACGCATTGCACGTACGTACGCATACGTATATTACGCATGCACGCACATTACGCATATACGTACGCATATTACGCATACGTACGCATACGCGCACATACGTACGTACGCACGCATATACGTACGCACATACGCATACGTACGCATACGCAATGCATACGTACGCACATACGTACGTACGTACGCATACACGTACGCATGCATGTACGTACGTACGTACGTACGCTACGTCGTACGCATACGCACTATGCATGTACGTACGTACGCTACGTACGCATACGCATGTACGTACGTACGCATACGTACGTACGTACGTCGCACATACGTACGTACGTATTACGTACGTACGTTATATGCATGCACATACGCATATATACGTACGTACGCATACGTACATACGCACGTACGTATGCATACGTGTACGTACGTACGTATATACGTACGCATATATTATGTATGTACATGTACGTACGCATACGTACGTATGTATACGTACGTACATACGTGTATATATACGTGTATATATATGTACGTACATACGTAGCATATATCATGTATATATATATGTGTATATATGTATATATATGTGTGTATATATGTATATATATGTATGTATATATGTATGTATATATGTATGTATATATGTATATATATGTATGTATATATTGTATATATATGTATGTATATATGTATATATATGTATGTATATATGTGTATATATATGTATGTATATATGTGTATATATATGTATGTATCAAATCAAATCAAATTTATTTTTATATAGCCCTTCGTACATCAGCTGATATTCTCAAAGTGCTGTACAGAAACCCAGCCTAAAACCCCAAACAGCAAGCAAAGCATGTGAAAGAAGCACGGTGGCTAGGAAAAACTCCCTAGGAAAAACTCCCTAGAAAGGCCAAAAACCTAGGAAGAAACCTAGAGAGGAACCAGGCTATGAGGGGTGGCCAGTCCTCTTCTGGCTGTGCAGGGTGGATATTAAAACAGAACATGGTCAAAATGTTAAAATGTTAAAATGTTCATAAATGACCAGCATGGTCAAATAATAATAATCATAGTAGTTGTCGAGGGTGCAACAAGCACGTCCGGTGAACAGGTCAGGGTTCCATAGCCGCAGGCAGAACAGTTGAAACTGGAGCAGCAGCACGGCCAGGTGGACTGGGGACAGCAAGGAGTCATCATACCAGGTAGTCCTGAGGCATGGTCCTTGGGCTCAGGTCCTCCGAGAGAAAGAAAGAAAGAGAGAAAGAGAGAATTAGAGAGAGCATATTTAAATACACACAGGACACCGGATAAGACAAGAGAAATACTCCAGATGTAACAGACTGACCCTAGCCCCCGACACATAAACTACTGCAGCATAAATACTGGAGGCTGAGACAGGAGGGATCAGAAGACACTGTGGCCCCATCCGATGATACCCGGACAGGGCCAAACAGGCAGGATATAACCCCACCCACTTTGCCAAGGCACAGCCCCCACACCACTAGAGGGATGTCTCCAACCACCAACTTACCGTCCTAAGACAAGGCCGAGTATAGCCCACAACGATCTCCGCCATGGCACAACCCAAGGGGGGGCGCCAACCCAGACAGGAAGACCACGTCAGTGACTCAACCCACTCAAGTGACGCACCCCTCCCATGGACGGCATGGAAGAACACCAGTAGGCCAGTGACTCAGCCTCTGTAAAAGGGTTAGAGGCAGAGAATCCCAGTGGAAAGAGGGGAACCGGCAAGGCAGAGACAGCAAGGGCGGTTCGTTGCTCCAGCCTTTCCGTTCACCTTCACACTCCTGGGCCAGACTATACTTAATCATAGGACCTACTGAAGAGATAAGTCTTCAGTAAAGACTTAAAGGTTGAGACTGAGTCTGCGTCTCTCACATTGGTAGGCAGACCATTCCATAAAAATGGAGCTCTATAGGAGAAAGCCCTACCTCCAGCCGTTTGCTTAGAAATTCTAGGGACAATTAGGAGGCCTGCGTCTTGTGACCGTAGCGTACGTGTAGGTATGTACGGCAGGACCAAATCGGAAAGATAGGTAGGAGCAAGCCCATGTAATGCTTTGTAGGTTAGCAGTAAAACCTTGAAATCAGCCCTTGCCTTAACAGGAAGCCAGTGTAGGGAGGCTAACACTGGAGTAATATGATCAAATTTTTTGGTTCTAGTCAGGATTCTAGCAGCCGTATTTAGCACTAACTGAAGTTTATTTAGTGCTTTATCCGGGTAGCCGGAAAGTAGAGCATTGCAGTAGTCCAGCCTAGAAGTAACAAAAGCATGGATTAATTTTTCTGCGTCATTTTGGACAGAAAATTTCTGATTTTTGCAATGTTACGTAGATGGAAAAAAAGCTGTCCTTGAAACAGTCTTGATATGTTCTTCAAAAGAGAGATCAGGGTCCAGAGTAACGCCGAGGTCCTTCACAGTTTTATTTGAGACGACTGTACAACCATCCAGATTAATTGTCAGATTCAACAGAAGATCTCTTTGTTTCTTGGGACCTAGAACAAGCATCTCTGTTTTGTCCGAGTTTAAAAGTAGAAAGTTTGCAGCCATCCACTTCTTTATGTCTGAAACACAGGCTTCTAGCGAGGGCAATTTTGGGGCTTCACCATGTTTCATTGAAATGTACAGCTGTGTGTCGTCCGCATAGCAGTGAAATTTAACATTATGTTTTCGAATGACATCCCCAAGAGGTAAAATATATAGTGAAAACAATAGTGGTCCTAAAACGGAACCTTGAGGAACACAGAGGACAAACCATTCACAGAGACAAACTGATATCTTTCCGACAGATAAGATCTAAACCAGGCCAGAACTTGTCCATGTAGACCAATTTGGGTTTCCAATCTCTCCAAAAGAATGTGGTGATCGATGGTATCAAAAGCGGCACTAAGATCTAGGAGCACGAGGACAGATGCAGAGCCTCGGTCTGACGTCATTAAAAGGTCATTTACCACCTTCACAAGTGCAGTCTCAGTGCTATGATGGGGTCTAAAACCAGACTGAAGCGTTCAGTATACATTGTTTGTCTTCAGGAAGGCAGTCAGTTGCTGTGCAACAGCTTTTTCTAAAATTTTGGAGAGGAATGGAAGATTCGATATAGGCCGATAGTTTTTTATAATTTCTGGATCAAGATTAGGCTTTTTCAAGAGAGGCTTTATTACTGCCACTTTTAGTGAGCTTGGTACACATCCGGTGGATAGAGAGCCGTTTATTATGTTCAACATAGGAGGGCCAAGCACAGGAAGCAGCTCTTTCAGTAGTTTAGTTGGAATAGGGTCCAGTATGCAGCTTGAGGGTTTGGAGGCCATGATTATTTTCATCATTGCGTCAAGAGATATAGTACTAAAACACTTTAGTATCTCCCTTGATCCTAGGTCCTGGCAGAGTTGTGCAGACTCAGGACAATGGAGCTTTGGAGGA
>NC_059454.1:1205869-1400869 GCF_905237065.1 Salmo salar
TTTTATAGTCATTGTTTTATAGTCATTGTTTTATTGTCATTGTTTTATAGTCATTGTTTTTATTGTCATTGTTTTATAGTCATTGTTTTTATAGTCATTGTTTTATAGTCATTGTTTTATAGTTATTGTTTTATAGTCATTGTTTTATAGTCATTGTTTTATAGTCATTGTTTTTATTGTCATTGTTTTATAGTCATTGTTTTATAGTCATTGTTTTTATAGTCATTGTTTTATAGTCATTGTTTTATAGTCATTGTTTTTATAGTCATTGTTTTTATAGTCATTGTTTTATAGTCATTGTTTTTATAGTCATTGTTTTATAGTCATTGTTTTATAGTCATTGTTTTTATTGTCATTGTTTTATAGTCATTGTTTTATAGTCATTGTTTTATAGTCATTGTTTTTATTGTCATTGTTTTTATAGTCATTGATTTTATAGTCATTGTTTTATAGTCATTGTTTTATAGTCATTGTTTTATAGTCATTGTTTTTATTGTCATTATTTTATAGTCATTGTTTTATAGTCATTGTTTTATAGTTATTGTTTTTATAGTCATTGTTTTATAGTCATTGTTTTTATAGTCATTGTTTTATAGTCATTGTTTCTTATAGTCATTGTTTTTATAGTCATTGTTTTATAGTCATTGTTTTATAGTCATTGTTTTTATAGTCATTGTTTTATAGTCATTGATTTTATAGTCATTGTTTTATAGTCATTGTTTTATAGTCATTGTTTTTATAGTCATTGTTTCTTATAGTCATTGTTTTATAGTCATTGTTTTATAGTCATTGTTTTATAGTCATTGTTTTTATAGTCATTGTTTTTATTGTCATTGTTTTATAGTCATTGTTTTTATAGTCATTGTTTTATAGTCATTGTTTTATAGTTATTGTTTTATAGTCATTGTTTTATAGTCATTGTTTTATAGTCATTGTTTTTATTGTCATTGTTTTATAGTCATTGTTTTTATTGTCATTGTTTTATAGTCATTGTTTTTATTGTCATTGTTTTATAGTCATTGTTTTATAGTCATTGTTTTATAGTCATTGTTTCTTATAGTCATTGTTTTTATAGTCATTGTTTTATAGTCATTGTTTTTATAGTCATTGTTTGTTATAGTCATTGTTTCTTATAGTCATTGTTTTATAGTCATTGTTTTATAGTCATTGTTTTTATTGTCATTGTTTTATAGTCATTGTTTTATAGTCATTGTTTTATAGTCATTGTTTTATAGTCATTGTTTCTTATAGTCATTGTTTTTATAGTCATTGTTTTATAGTCATTGTTTTATAGTCATTGTTTTTATTGTCATTGTTTTATAGTCATTGTTTTTATAGTCATTGTTTTATAGTCATTGTTTTATAGTCATTGATTTTATAGTCATTGTTTTATAGTCATTGTTTTATAGTCATTGTTTTATTGTCATTGTTTTATAGTCATTGTTTTATAGTCATTGTTTTATAGTCATTGTTTCTTATAGTCATTGTTTTTATAGTCATTGTTTTATAGTCATTGTTTTTATAGTCATTGTTTGTTATAGTCATTGTTTCTTATAGTCATTGTTTTATAGTCATTGTTTTATAGTCATTGTTTTTATAGTCATTGTTTCTTATAGTCATTGTTTTATAGTCATTGTTTTATAGTCATTGTTTTATAGTCATTGTTTTATAGTCATTGTTTTTATAGTCATGGTTTTATAGTGATTGTTTTATAGTCATTGTTTTATAGTCATTGTTTCTTATAGTCATTGTTTTTATAGTCATTGATTTTATAGTCATTGTTTTTATTGTCATTGTTTTTATTGTCATTGTTTTATAGTCATTGTTTTTATAGTCATTGTTTTATAGTCATTGTTTTATAGTCATTGTTTTTATAGTCATTGTTTTATAGTCATTGTTTTATAGTCATTGTTTTTATAGTCATTGTTTTTATAGTCATTGTTTTATAGTCATTGTTTTTATAGTCATTGTTTTATAGTCATTGTTTTATAGTCATTGTTTTTATTGTCATTGTTTTATAGTCATTGTTTTATAGTCATTGTTTTATAGTCATTGTTTTATAGTCATTGTTTTTTTTGTCATTGTTTTATAGTCATTGATTTTATAGTCATTGTTTTATAGTTATTGTTTTATAGTCATTGTTTTATAGTCATTGTTTTTATTGTCATTATTTTATAGTCATTGTTTTATAGTCATTGTTTTATAGTCATTGTTTTATAGTCATTGTTTCTTATAGTCATTGTTTTTATAGTCATTGTTTTATAGTCATTGTTTTTATAGTCATTGTTTGTTATAGTCATTGTTTCTTATAGTCATTGTTTTATAGTCATTGTTTTATAGTCATTGTTTTTATAGTCATTGTTTCTTATAGTCATTGTTTTATAGTCATTGTTTTATAGTCATTGTTTTATAGTCATTGTTTTTATAGTCATGGTTTTATAGTGATTGTTTTATAGTCATTGTTTTATAGTCATTGTTTCTTATAGTCATTGTTTTTATAGTCATTGATTTTATAGTCATTGTTTTTATTGTCATTGTTTTTATTGTCATTGTTTTATAGTCATTGTTTTTATAGTCATTGTTTTATAGTCATTGTTTTATAGTCATTGTTTTTATAGTCATTGTTTTATAGTCATTGTTTTATAGTCATTGTTTTTATAGTCATTGTTTTTATAGTCATTGTTTTATAGTCATTGTTTTTATAGTCATTGTTTTATAGTCATTGTTTTATAGTCATTGTTTTTATTGTCATTGTTTTATAGTCATTGTTTTATAGTCATTGTTTTATAGTCATTGTTTTTATTGTCATTGTTTTATAGTCATTGATTTTATAGTCATTGTTTTATAGTCATTGTTTTATAGTCATTGTTTTATAGTCATTGTTTTTATTGTCATTATTTTATAGTCATTGTTTTATAGTCATTGTTTTATAGTTATTGTTTTATAGTCATTGTTTTATAGTCATTGTTTTTATAGTCATTGTTTTATAGTCATTGTTTCTTATAGTCATTGTTTTTATAGTCATTGTTTTATAGTCATTGTTTTATAGTCATTGTTTTTATAGTCATTGTTTTTATAGTCATTGTTTTATAGTCATTGTTTTATAGTCATTGTTTTATAGTCATTGTTTTATAGTCATTGTTTTTATTGTCATTGTTTTATAGTCATTGTTTTATTGTCATTGTTTTATAGTCATTGTTTTTATAGTCATTGTTTTATAGTCATTGTTTTATAGTTATTGTTTTATAGTCATTGTTTTATAGTCATTGTTTTTATAGTCATTGTTTTTATAGTCATTGTTTTATAGTCATTGTTTTATAGTCATTGTTTTTATAGTCATTGTTTTATAGTCATTGTTTTTATTGTCATTGTTTTATAGTCATTGTTTTTATTGTCATTGTTTTATAGTCATTGTTTTTATAGTCATTGTTTTATAGTCATTGTTTTATAGTTATTGTTTTATAGTCATTGTTTTATAGTCATTGTTTTATAGTCATTGTTTTTATTGTCATTGTTTTATAGTCATTGTTTTTATTGTCATTGTTTTATAGTCATTGTTTTTATTGTCATTGTTTTATAGTCATTGTTTTATAGTCATTGTTTTTATAGTCATTGTTTTATAGTCATTGTTTTATAGTCATTGTTTTTATAGTCATTGTTTTTATAGTCATTGTTTTATAGTCATTGTTTTTATAGTCATTGTTTTATAGTCATTGTTTTATAGTCATTGTTTTTATTGTCATTGTTTTATAGTCATTGTTTTATAGTCATTGTTTTATAGTCATTGTTTTTATTGTCATTGTTTTATAGTCATTGATTTTATAGTCATTGTTTTATAGTCATTGTTTTATAGTCATTGTTTTATAGTCATTGTTTTTATTGTCATTATTTTATAGTCATTGTTTTATAGTCATTGTTTTATAGTTATTGTTTTATAGTCATTGTTTTATAGTCATTGTTTTATAGTCATTGTTTCTTATAGTCATTGTTTTTATAGTCATTGTTTTATAGTCATTGTTTTTATAGTCATTGTTTTTATAGTCATTGTTTTATAGTCATTGATTTTATAGTCATTGTTTTATAGTCATTGTTTTATAGTCATTGTTTTATAGTCATTGTTTTTATTGTCATTGTTTTATAGTCATTGTTTTATAGTCATTGTTTTATAGTCATTGTTTCTTATAGTCATTGTTTTTATAGTCATTGTTTTATAGTCATTGTTTTTATAGTCATTGTTTTTATAGTCATTGTTTTTATAGTCATTGTTTTTATTGTCATTGTTTTATAGTCATTGTTTTATAGTCATTGTTTTATAGTCATTGTTTTATAGTCATTGTTTTATAGTCATTGTTTTATAGTCATTGATTTTATAGTCATTGTTTTATAGTCATTGTTTTTATTGTCATTGTTTTATAGTCATTGTTTTTATTGTCATTGTTTTATAGTCATTGTTTTTATTGTCATTGTTTTATAGTCATTGTTTTATAGTCATTGTTTTATAGTCATTGTTTCTTATAGTCATTGTTTTTATAGTCATTGTTTTATAGTCATTGTTTTTATAGTCATTGTTTGTTATAGTCATTGTTTCTTATAGTCATTGTTTTATAGTCATTGTTTTATAGTCATTGTTTTTATTGTCATTGTTTTCTAGTCATTGTTTTATAGTCATTGTTTTATAGTCATTGTTTTATAGTCATTGTTTCTTATAGTCATTGTTTTTATAGTCATTGTTTTATAGTCATTGTTTTATAGTCATTGTTTTATTGTCATTGTTTTATAGTCATTGTTTTTATAGTCATTGTTTTATAGTCATTGTTTTATAGTCATTGATTTTATAGTCATTGTTTTATAGTCATTGTTTTATAGTCATTGTTTTTATTGTCATTGTTTTATAGTCATTGTTTTATAGTCATTGTTTTATAGTCATTGTTTCTTATAGTCATTGTTTTTATAGTCATTGTTTTATAGTCATTGTTTTTATAGTCATTGTTTGTTATAGTCATTGTTTCTTATAGTCATTGTTTTATAGTCATTGTTTTATAGTCATTGTTTTTATAGTCATTGTTTCTTATAGTCATTGTTTTATAGTCATTGTTTTATAGTCATTGTTTTTATAGTCATTGTTTCTTATAGTCATTGTTTTATAGTCATTGTTTTATAGTCATTGTTTTTATAGTCATGGTTTTATAGTGATTGTTTTATAGTCATTGTTTTATAGTCATTGTTTCTTATAGTCATTGTTTTTATAGTCATTGATTTTATAGTCATTGTTTTTATTGTCATTGTTTTTATTGTCATTGTTTTATAGTCATTGTTTTTATAGTCATTGTTTTATAGTCATTGTTTTATAGTCATTGTTTTTATAGTCATTGTTTTATAGTCATTGTTTTATAGTCATTGTTTTTATAGTCATTGTTTTTATAGTCATTGTTTTATAGTCATTGTTTTTATAGTCATTGTTTTATAGTCATTGTTTTATAGTCATTGTTTTTATTGTCATTGTTTTATAGTCATTGTTTTATAGTCATTGTTTTATAGTCATTGTTTTTATTGTCATTGTTTTATAGTCATTGATTTTATAGTCATTGTTTTATAGTCATTGTTTTATAGTCATTGTTTTATAGTCATTGTTTTTATTGTCATTATTTTATAGTCATTGTTTTATAGTCATTGTTTTATAGTTATTGTTTTTATAGTCATTGTTTTATAGTCATTGTTTTATAGTCATTGTTTTTATTGTCATTATTTTATAGTCATTGTTTTATAGTCATTGTTTTATAGTCATTGTTTTTATAGTCATTGTTTTTATAGTCATTGTTTTATAGTCATTGATTTTATAGTCATTGTTTTATAGTCATTGTTTTATAGTCATTGTTTTATAGTCATTGTTTTTATTGTCATTGTTTTATAGTCATTGTTTTTTATTGTCATTGTTTTATAGTCATTGTTTTTATAGTCATTGTTTTATAGTCATTGTTTTATAGTTATTGTTTTATAGTCATTGTTTTATAGTCATTGTTTTATAGTCATTGTTTTTATTGTCATTGTTTTATAGTCATTGTTTTTATTGTCATTGTTTTATAGTCATTGTTTTTATTGTCATTGTTTTATAGTCATTGTTTTATAGTCATTGTTTTTATAGTCATTGTTTTATAGTCATTGTTTTATAGTCATTGTTTTTATAGTCATTGTTTTTATAGTCATTGTTTTATAGTCATTGTTTTTATAGTCATTGTTTTATAGTCATTGTTTTATAGTCATTGTTTTTATTGTCATTGTTTTATAGTCATTGTTTTATAGTCATTGTTTTATAGTCATTGTTTTTATTGTCATTGTTTTATAGTCATTGATTTTATAGTCATTGTTTTATAGTCATTGTTTTATAGTCATTGTTTTATAGTCATTGTTTTTATTGTCATTATTTTATAGTCATTGTTTTATAGTCATTGTTTTATAGTTATTGTTTTATAGTCATTGTTTTATAGTCATTGTTTTATAGTCATTGTTTTATAGTCATTGTTTCTTATAGTCATTGTTTTTATAGTCATTGTTTTATAGTCATTGTTTTATAGTCATTGTTTTTATAGTCATTGTTTTTATAGTCATTGTTTTATAGTCATTGATTTTATAGTCATTGTTTTATAGTCATTGTTTTATAGTCATTGTTTTATAGTCATTGTTTTTATTGTCATTGTTTTATAGTCATTGTTTTATAGTCATTGTTTTATAGTCATTGTTTCTTATAGTCATTGTTTTTATAGTCATTGTTTTATAGTCATTGTTTTTATAGTCATTGTTTTTATAGTCATTGTTTTATAGTCATTGTTTTTATTGTCATTGTTTTATAGTCATTGTTTTATAGTCATTGTTTTATAGTCATTGTTTTATAGTCATTGTTTTATAGTCATTGATTTTATAGTCATTGTTTTATAGTCATTGTTTTATAGTCATTGTTTTTATAGTCATTGTTTCTTATAGTCATTGTTTTATAGTCATTGTTTTATAGTCATTGTTTTATAGTCATTGTTTTTATAGTCATTGTTTTTATTGTCATTGTTTTATAGTCATTGTTTTTATAGTCATTGTTTTATAGTCATTGTTTTATAGTTATTGTTTTATAGTCATTGTTTTATAGTCATTGTTTTATAGTCATTGTTTTTATTGTCATTGTTTTATAGTCATTGTTTTTATTGTCATTGTTTTATAGTCATTGTTTTTATTGTCATTGTTTTATAGTCATTGTTTTATAGTCATTGTTTTATAGTCATTGTTTCTTATAGTCATTGTTTTTATAGTCATTGTTTTATAGTCATTGTTTTTATAGTCATTGTTTGTTATAGTCATTGTTTCTTATAGTCATTGTTTTATAGTCATTGTTTTATAGTCATTGTTTTTATTGTCATTGTTTTATAGTCATTGTTTTATAGTCATTGTTTTATAGTCATTGTTTTATAGTCATTGTTTCTTATAGTCATTGTTTTTATAGTCATTGTTTTATAGTCATTGTTTTATAGTCATTGTTTTTATTGTCATTGTTTTATAGTCATTGTTTTTATAGTCATTGTTTATAGTCATTGTTTTATAGTCATTGATTTTATAGTCATTGTTTTATAGTCATTGTTTTATAGTCATTGTTTTTATTGTCATTGTTTTATAGTCATTGTTTTATAGTCATTGTTTTATAGTCATTGTTTCTTATAGTCATTGTTTTTATAGTCATTGTTTTATAGTCATTGTTTTTATAGTCATTGTTTGTTATAGACATTGTTTCTTATAGTCATTGTTTTATAGTCATTGTTTTATAGTCATTGTTTTTATAGTCATTGTTTCTTATAGTCATTGTTTTATAGTCATTGTTTTATAGTCATTGTTTTATAGTCATTGTTTTATAGTCATTGTTTTTATAGTCGTGGTTTTATAGTGATTGTTTTATAGTCATTGTTTTATAGTCATTGTTTCTTATAGTCATTGTTTTTATAGTCATTGATTTTATAGTCATTGTTTTTTATTGTCATTGTTTTTATTGTCATTGTTTTATAGTCATTGTTTTTATAGTCATTGTTTTATAGTCATTGTTTTATAGTCATTGTTTTTATAGTCATTGTTTTATAGTCATTGTTTTTATAGTCATTGTTTTTATAGTCATTGTTTTATAGTCATTGTTTTTATAGTCATTGTTTTATAGTCATTGTTTTATAGTCATTGTTTTTATTGTCATTGTTTTATAGTCATTGTTTTATAGTCATTGTTTTATAGTCATTGTTTTTATAGTCATTGTTTTATAGTCATTGTTTTATAGTCATTGTTTTTATAGTCATTGTTTTTATAGTCATTGTTTTATAGTCATTGTTTTTATAGTCATTGTTTTATAGTCATTGTTTTTATAGTCATTGTTTTATAGTCATTGTTTTTATAGTCATTGTTTTTATAGTCATTGTTTTTATAGTCATTGTTTTATAGTCATTGTTTTTATAGTCATTGTTTTTATAGTCATTGTTTTATAGTCATTGTTTTATAGTCATTGTTTTTATTGTCATTGTTTTATAGTCATTGTTTTATAGTCATTGTTTTATAGTCATTGTTTTATAGTCATTGTTTTTATTGTCATTGTTTTATAGTCATTGATTTTATAGTCATTGTTTTATAGTCATTGTTTTATAGTCATTGTTTTATAGTCATTGTTTTTATTGTCATTATTTTATAGTCATTGTTTTATAGTCATTGTTTTATAGTTATTGTTTTATAGTCATTGTTTTATAGTCATTGTTTTATAGTCATTGTTTTATAGTCATTGTTTCTTATAGTCATTGTTTTTATAGTCATTGTTTTATAGTCATTGTTTTATAGTCATTGTTTTTATAGTCATTGTTTTATAGTCATTGTTTTATAGTCATTGTTTTTATAGTCATTGTTTTATAGTCATTGTTTTTATAGTCATTGTTTTATAGTCATTGTTTTTATAGTCATTGTTTTATAGTCAATGTTTTATAGTCATTGTTTTTATTGTCATTGTTTTATAGTCATTGTTTTATAGTCATTGTTTTATAGTCATTGTTTTTATAGTTATTATTTTATAGTCATTGTTTTTATTGTCATTGTTTTTATTGTCATTGTTTTATAGTCATTGTTTTATAGTCATTGTTTTATAGTCATTGTTTTTATAGTCATTGTTTTATAGTCATTATTTTATAGTCATTGTTTTATAGTCATTGTTTTTATTGTCATTGTTTTTATAGTCATTGTTTTTATTGTCATTGTTTTATAGTCATTGTTTTATAGTCATTGTTTTTATTGTCATTGTTTATATAGTCATTGTTTTTATTGTCATTGTTTTATAGTCATTGTTTTTATAGTCATTGTTTTTATTGTAATTGTTTTTAAAGTCATTGTTTTATAGTCATTGTTTTATAGTCATTGTTTTATAGTCATTGTTTTATTGTCATTGTTTTTATTGTCATTGTTTTATAGTCATTGTTTCTTATAGTCATTGTTTTTATAGTCATTGTTTTATAGTCATTGTTTTATAGTCATTGTTTTTATAGTCATTGTTTTATAGTCATTGTTTTTATTGTCATTGTTTTATAGTCATTGTTTTATAGTTATTGTTTTATAGTCATTGTTTTATAGTCATTGTTTTATAGTCATTGTTTTATAGTCATTGTTTCTTATAGTCATTGTTTTTATAGTCATTGTTTTATAGTCATTGTTTTATAGTCATTGTTTTTATAGTCATTGTTTTATAGTCATTGTTTTATAGTCATTGTTTTTATAGTCATTGTTTTATAGTCATTGTTTTTATAGTCATTGTTTTATAGTCATTGTTTTTATAGTCATTGTTTTATAGTCAATGTTTTATAGTCATTGTTTTTATTGTCATTGTTTTATAGTCATTGTTTTATAGTCATTGTTTTATAGTCATTGTTTTTATAGTTATTATTTTATAGTCATTGTTTTTATTGTCATTGTTTTTATTGTCATTGTTTTATAGTCATTGTTTTATAGTCATTGTTTTATAGTCATTGTTTTTATAGTCATTGTTTTATAGTCATTATTTTATAGTCATTGTTTTATAGTCATTGTTTTTATTGTCATTGTTTTTATAGTCATTGTTTTTATTGTCATTGTTTTATAGTCATTGTTTTATAGTCATTGTTTTTATTGTCATTGTTTATATAGTCATTGTTTTTATTGTCATTGTTTTATAGTCATTGTTTTTATAGTCATTGTTTTTATTGTAATTGTTTTTAAAGTCATTGTTTTATAGTCATTGTTTTATAGTCATTGTTTTTATTGTCATTGTTTTATAGTCATTGATTTTATAGTCATTGTTTTATAGTCATTGTTTTTATTGTCATTGTTTTATAGTCATTGTTTTATAGTCATTGTTTTATAGTCATTGTTTCTTATAGTCATTGTTTTTATAGTCATTGTTTTATAGTCATTGTTTTTATAGTCATTGTTTGTTATAGTCATTGTTTCTTATAGTCATTGTTTTATAGTCATTGTTTTATAGTCATTGTTTTTATAGTCATTGTTTCTTATAGTCATTGTTTTATAGTCATTGTTTTATAGTCATTGTTTTATAGTCATTGTTTTTATAGTCATGGTTTTATAGTGATTGTTTTATAGTCATTGTTTTATAGTCATTGTTTCTTATAGTCATTGTTTTTATAGTCATTGATTTTATAGTCATTGTTTTTATTGTCATTGTTTTTATTGTCATTGTTTTATAGTCATTGTTTTTATAGTCATTGTTTTATAGTCATTGTTTTATAGTCATTGTTTTTATAGTCATTGTTTTATAGTAATTGTTTTATAGTCATTGTTTTTATAGTCATTGTTTTTATTGTCATTGTTTTATAGTCATTGTTTTTATAGTCATTGTTTTATAGTCATTGTTTTATAGTCATTGTTTTTATTGTCATTGTTTTATAGTCATTGTTTTATAGTCATTGTTTTATAGTCATTGTTTTATAGTCATTGTTTTTATTGTCATTGTTTTATAGTCATTGTTTTATAGTCATTGTTTTATAGTCATTGTTTTTATTGTCATTGTTTTATAGTCATTGATTTTATAGTCATTGTTTTATAGTCATTGTTTTATAGTCATTGTTTTATAGTCATTGTTTTTATTGTCATTATTTTATAGTCATTGTTTTATAGTCATTGTTTTATAGTTATTGTTTTATAGTCATTGTTTTATAGTCATTGTTTTATAGTCATTGTTTTATAGTCATTGTTTCTTATAGTCATTGTTTTTATAGTCATTGTTTTATAGTCATTGTTTTATAGTCATTGTTTTTATAGTCATTGTTTTTATAGTCATTGTTTTATAGTCATTGATTTTATAGTCATTGTTTTATAGTCATTGTTTTATAGTCATTGTTTTATAGTCATTGTTTTTATTGTCATTGTTTTATAGTCATTGTTTTATAGTCATTGTTTTATAGTCATTGTTTCTTATAGTCATTGTTTTTATAGTCATTGTTTTATAGTCATTGTTTTTATAGTCATTGTTTTTATAGTCATTGTTTTATAGTCATTGTTTTTATTGTCATTGTTTTATAGTCATTGTTTTATAGTCATTGTTTTATAGTCATTGTTTTATAGTCATTGTTTTATAGTCATTGATTTTATAGTCATTGTTTTATAGTCATTGTTTTATAGTCATTGTTTTTATAGTCATTGTTTCTTATAGTCATTGTTTTATAGTCATTGTTTTATAGTCATTGTTTTATAGTCATTGTTTTTATAGTCATTGTTTTTATTGTCATTGTTTTATAGTCATTGTTTTTATAGTCATTGTTTTATAGTCATTGTTTTATAGTTATTGTTTTATAGTCATTGTTTTATAGTCATTGTTTTATAGTCATTGTTTTTATTGTCATTGTTTTATAGTCATTGTTTTTATTGTCATTGTTTTATAGTCATTGTTTTTATTGTCATTGTTTTATAGTCATTGTTTTATAGTCATTGTTTTATAGTCATTGTTTCTTATAGTCATTGTTTTTATAGTCATTGTTTTATAGTCATTGTTTTTATAGTCATTGTTTGTTATAGTCATTGTTTCTTATAGTCATTGTTTTATAGTCATTGTTTTATAGTCATTGTTTTTATTGTCATTGTTTTATAGTCATTGTTTTATAGTCATTGTTTTATAGTCATTGTTTTATAGTCATTGTTTCTTATAGTCATTGTTTTTATAGTCATTGTTTTATAGTCATTGTTTTTATTGTCATTGTTTTATAGTCATTGTTTTTATAGTCATTGTTTATAGTCATTGTTTTATAGTCATTGATTTTATAGTCATTGTTTTATAGTCATTGTTTTATAGTCATTGTTTTTATTGTCATTGTTTTATAGTCATTGTTTTATAGTCATTGTTTTATAGTCATTGTTTCTTATAGTCATTGTTTTTATAGTCATTGTTTTATAGTCATTGTTTTTATAGTCATTGTTTGTTATAGACATTGTTTCTTATAGTCATTGTTTTATAGTCATTGTTTTATAGTCATTGTTTTTATAGTCATTGTTTCTTATAGTCATTGTTTTATAGTCATTGTTTTATAGTCATTGTTTTATAGTCATTGTTTTATAGTCATTGTTTTTATAGTCATGGTTTTATAGTGATTGTTTTATAGTCATTGTTTTATAGTCATTGTTTCTTATAGTCATTGTTTTTATAGTCATTGATTTTATAGTCATTGTTTTTATTGTCATTGTTTTTATTGTCATTGTTTTATAGTCATTGTTTTTATAGTCATTGTTTTATAGTCATTGTTTTATAGTCATTGTTTTTATAGTCATTGTTTTATAGTCATTGTTTTTATAGTCATTGTTTTTATAGTCATTGTTTTATAGTCATTGTTTTTATAGTCATTGTTTTATAGTCATTGTTTTATAGTCATTGTTTTTATTGTCATTGTTTTATAGTCATTGTTTTATAGTCATTGTTTTATAGTCATTGTTTTTATAGTCATTGTTTTATAGTCATTGTTTTATAGTCATTGTTTTTATAGTCATTGTTTTTATAGTCATTGTTTTATAGTCATTGTTTTTATAGTCATTGTTTTATAGTCATTGTTTTTATAGTCATTGTTTTATAGTCATTGTTTATAGTCATTGTTTTTATAGTCATTGTTTTTATAGTCATTGTTTTATAGTCATTGTTTTTATAGTCATTGTTTTATAGTCATTGTTTTATAGTCATTGTTTTTATTGTCATTGTTTTATAGTCATTGTTTTATAGTCATTGTTTTATAGTCATTGTTTTATAGTCATTGTTTTTATTGTCATTGTTTTATAGTCATTGATTTTATAGTCATTGTTTTATAGTCATTGTTTTATAGTCATTGTTTTATAGTCATTGTTTTTATTGTCATTATTTTATAGTCATTGTTTTATAGTCATTGTTTTATAGTTATTGTTTTATAGTCATTGTTTTATAGTCATTGTTTTATAGTCATTGTTTTATAGTCATTGTTTCTTATAGTCATTGTTTTTATAGTCATTGTTTTATAGTCATTGTTTTATAGTCATTGTTTTTATAGTCATTGTTTTATAGTCATTGTTTTATAGTCATTGTTTTTATAGTCATTGTTTTATAGTCATTGTTTTTATAGTCATTGTTTTATAGTCATTGTTTTTATAGTCATTGTTTTATAGTCAATGTTTTATAGTCATTGTTTTTATTGTCATTGTTTTATAGTCATTGTTTTATAGTCATTGTTTTATAGTCATTGTTTTTATAGTTATTATTTTATAGTCATTGTTTTTATTGTCATTGTTTTTATTGTCATTGTTTTATAGTCATTGTTTTATAGTCATTGTTTTATAGTCATTGTTTTTATAGTCATTGTTTTATAGTCATTATTTTATAGTCATTGTTTTATAGTCATTGTTTTTATTGTCATTGTTTTTATAGTCATTGTTTTTATTGTCATTGTTTTATAGTCATTGTTTTATAGTCATTGTTTTTATTGTCATTGTTTATATAGTCATTGTTTTTATTGTCATTGTTTTATAGTCATTGTTTTTATAGTCATTGTTTTTATTGTAATTGTTTTTAAAGTCATTGTTTTATAGTCATTGTTTTATAGTCATTGTTTTATAGTCATTGTTTTTATTGTCATTGTTTTTATTGTCATTGTTTTATAGTCATTGTTTCTTATAGTCATTGTTTTTATAGTCATTGTTTTATAGTCATTGTTTTATAGTCATTGTTTTTATAGTCATTGTTTTATAGTCATTGTTTTTATTGTCATTGTTTTATAGTCATTGTTTTATAGTTATTGTTTTATAGTCATTGTTTTATAGTCATTGTTTTATAGTCATTGTTTCTTATAGTCATTGTTTTATAGTCATTGTTTTATAGTCATTGTTTTATAGTCATTGTTTTTATAGTCATTGTTTTATAGTCATTGTTTTATAGTCATTGTTTTTATAGTCATTGTTTTATAGTCATTGTTTTTATAGTCATTGTTTTATAGTCATTGTTTTTATAGTCATTGTTTTATAGTCATTGTTTTATAGTCATTGTTTTTATTGTCATTGTTTTATAGTCATTGTTTTATAGTCATTGTTTTATAGTCATTGTTTTTATAGTTATTGTTTTATAGTCATTGTTTTTATTGTCATTGTTTTTATTGTCATTGTTTTATAGTCATTGTTTTATAGTCATTGTTTTATAGTCATTGTTTTTATAGTCATTGTTTTATAGTCATTATTTTATAGTCATTGTTTTATAGTCATTGTTTTTATTGTCATTGTTTTTATAGTCATTGTTTTTATTGTCATTGTTTTATAGTCATTGTTTTATAGTCATTGTTTTTATTGTCATTGTTTATATAGTCATTGTTTTTATTGTCATTGTTTTATAGTCATTGTTTTTATAGTCATTGTTTTTATTGTAATTGTTTTTAAAGTCATTGTTTTATAGTCATTGTTTTATAGTCATTGTTTTTATTGTCATTGTTTTATAGTCATTGATTTTATAGTCATTGTTTTATAGTCATTGTTTTTATTGTCATTGTTTTATAGTCATTGTTTTATAGTCATTGTTTTATAGTCATTGTTTCTTATAGTCATTGTTTTTATAGTCATTGTTTTATAGTCATTGTTTTTATAGTCATTGTTTGTTATAGTCATTGTTTCTTATAGTCATTGTTTTATAGTCATTGTTTTATAGTCATTGTTTTTATAGTCATTGTTTCTTATAGTCATTGTTTTATAGTCATTGTTTTATAGTCATTGTTTTATAGTCATTGTTTTTATAGTCATGGTTTTATAGTGATTGTTTTATAGTCATTGTTTTATAGTCATTGTTTCTTATAGTCATTGTTTTTATAGTCATTGATTTTATAGTCATTGTTTTTATTGTCATTGTTTTTATTGTCATTGTTTTATAGTCATTGTTTTTATAGTCATTGTTTTATAGTCATTGTTTTATAGTCATTGTTTTTATAGTCATTGTTTTATAGTAATTGTTTTATAGTCATTGTTTTTATAGTCATTGTTTTTATTGTCATTGTTTTATAGTCATTGTTTTTATAGTCATTGTTTTATAGTCATTGTTTTATAGTCATTGTTTTTATTGTCATTGTTTTATAGTCATTGTTTTATAGTCATTCTTTTATAGTCATTGTTTTTATTGTCATTGTTTTATAGTCATTGATTTTATAGTCATTGTTTTCTAGTCATTGTTTTATAGTCATTGTTTTTATTGTCATTGTTTTTATAGTCATTGTTTTTATTGTCATTGTTTTATAGTCATTGTTTTATAGTCATTGTTTTTATTGTCATTGTTTATATAGTCATTGTTTTTATTGTCATTGTTTTATAGTCATTGTTTTATAGTCATTGTTTTATAGTCATTGTTTTTATAGTCATTGTTTTATAGTCATTATTTTATAGTCATTGTTTTATAGTCATTGTTTTTATTGTCATTGTTTTTATAGTCATTGTTTTTATTGTCATTGTTTTATAGTCATTGTTTTATAGTCATTGTTTTATAGTCATTGTTTTTATAGTCATTGTTTTATAGTCAATGTTTTATAGTCATTGTTTTTATTGTCATTGTTTTATAGTCATTGTTTTATAGTCATTGTTTTATAGTCATTGTTTTTATAGTTATTATTTTATAGTCATTGTTTTTATTGTCATTGTTTTTATTGTCATTGTTTTATAGTCATTGTTTTATAGTCATTGTTTTATAGTCATTGTTTTTATAGTCATTGTTTTATAGTCATTATTTTATAGTCATTGTTTTATAGTCATTGTTTTTATTGTCATTGTTTTTATAGTCATTGTTTTTATTGTCATTGTTTTATAGTCATTGTTTTATAGTCATTGTTTTTATTGTCATTGTTTATATAGTCATTGTTTTTATTGTCATTGTTTTATAGTCATTGTTTTTATAGTCATTGTTTTTATTGTAATTGTTTTTAAAGTCATTGTTTTATAGTCATTGTTTTATAGTCATTGTTTTATAGTCATTGTTTTTATTGTCATTGTTTTATAGTCATTGTTTTATAGTCATTGTTTCTTATAGTCATTGTTTTTATAGTCATTGTTTTATAGTCATTGTTTTATAGTCATTGTTTTTATAGTCATTGTTTTATAGTCATTGTTTTTATTGTCATTGTTTTATAGTCATTGTTTTATAGTCATTGTTTTATAGTCATTGTTTTATAGTCATTGTTTTTATTGTCATTGTTTTATAGTCATTGATTTTATAGTCATTGTTTTATAGTCATTGTTTTTATTGTCATTGTTTTATAGTCATTGTTTTATAGTCATTGTTTTATAGTCATTGTTTCTTATAGTCATTGTTTTTATAGTCATTGTTTTATAGTCATTGTTTTTATAGTCATTGTTTGTTATAGTCATTGTTTCTTATAGTCATTGTTTTATAGTCATTGTTTTTATTGTCATTATTTTATAGTCATTGTTTTATAGTCATTGTTTTATAGTTATTGTTTTATAGTCATTGTTTTATAGTCATTGTTTTATAGTCATTGTTTTATAGTCATTGTTTCTTATAGTCATTGTTTTTATAGTCATTGTTTTATAGTCATTGTTTTATAGTCATTGTTTTTATAGTCATTGTTTTATAGTCATTGTTTTATAGTCATTGTTTTTATAGTCATTGTTTTATAGTCATTGTTTTTATAGTCATTGTTTTATAGTCATTGTTTTTATAGTCATTGTTTTATAGTCAATGTTTTATAGTCATTGTTTTTATTGTCATTGTTTTATAGTCATTGTTTTATAGTCATTGTTTTATAGTCATTGTTTTTATAGTTATTATTTTATAGTCATTGTTTTTATTGTCATTGTTTTTATTGTCATTGTTTTATAGTCATTGTTTTATAGTCATTGTTTTATAGTCATTGTTTTTATAGTCATTGTTTTATAGTCATTATTTTATAGTCATTGTTTTATAGTCATTGTTTTTATTGTCATTGTTTTTATAGTCATTGTTTTTATTGTCATTGTTTTATAGTCATTGTTTTATAGTCATTGTTTTTATTGTCATTGTTTATATAGTCATTGTTTTTATTGTCATTGTTTTATAGTCATTGTTTTTATAGTCATTGTTTTTATTGTAATTGTTTTTAAAGTCATTGTTTTATAGTCATTGTTTTATAGTCATTGTTTTATAGTCATTGTTTTTATTGTCATTGTTTTTATTGTCATTGTTTTATAGTCATTGTTTCTTATAGTCATTGTTTTTATAGTCATTGTTTTATAGTCATTGTTTTATAGTCATTGTTTTTATAGTCATTGTTTTATAGTCATTGTTTTTATTGTCATTGTTTTATAGTCATTGTTTTATAGTTATTGTTTTATAGTCATTGTTTTATAGTCATTGTTTTATAGTCATTGTTTTATAGTCATTGTTTCTTATAGTCATTGTTTTTATAGTCATTGTTTTATAGTCATTGTTTTATAGTCATTGTTTTTATAGTCATTGTTTTATAGTCATTGTTTTATAGTCATTGTTTTTATAGTCATTGTTTTATAGTCATTGTTTTTATAGTCATTGTTTTATAGTCATTGTTTTTATAGTCATTGTTTTATAGTCAATGTTTTATAGTCATTGTTTTTATTGTCATTGTTTTATAGTCATTGTTTTATAGTCATTGTTTTATAGTCATTGTTTTTATAGTTATTATTTTATAGTCATTGTTTTTATAGTCATTGTTTTATAGTCATTATTTTATAGTCATTGTTTTATAGTCATTGTTTTTTTATGTCATTGTTTTTATAGTCATTGTTTTTATTGTCATTGTTTTATAGTCATTGTTTTATAGTCATTGTTTTTATTGTCATTGTTTATATAGTCATTGTTTTTATTGTCATTGTTTTATAGTCATTGTTTTTATAGTCATTGTTTTTATTGTAATTGTTTTAAAGTCATTGTTTTATAGTCATTGTTTTATAGTCATTGTTTTATAGTCATTGTTTTTATTGTCATTGTTTTATAGTCATTGTTTTATAGTCATTGTTTCTTATAGTCATTGTTTTTATAGTCATTGTTTTATAGTCATTGTTTTATAGTCATTGTTTTTATAGTCATTGTTTTATAGTCATTGTTTTTATTGTCATTGTTTTATAGTCATTGTTTTATAGTCATTGTTTTATAGTCATTGTTTTATAGTCATTGTTTTTATTGTCATTGTTTTATAGTCATTGATTTTATAGTCATTGTTTTATAGTCATTGTTTTTATTGTCATTGTTTTATAGTCATTGTTTTATAGTCATTGTTTTATAGTCATTGTTTCTTATAGTCATTGTTTTTATAGTCATTGTTTTATAGTCATTGTTTTTATAGTCATTGTTTGTTATAGTCATTGTTTCTTATAGTCATTGTTTTATAGTCATTGTTTTATAGTCATTGTTTTTATAGTCATTGTTTCTTATAGTCATTGTTTTATAGTCATTGTTTTATAGTCATTGTTTTATAGTCATTGTTTTTATAGTCATGGTTTTATAGTGATTGTTTTATAGTCATTGTTTTATAGTCATTGTTTCTTATAGTCATTGTTTTTATAGTCATTGATTTTATAGTCATTGTTTTTATTGTCATTGTTTTTATTGTCATTGTTTTATAGTCATTGTTTTTATAGTCATTGTTTTATAGTCATTGTTTTATAGTCATTGTTTTTATAGTCATTGTTTTATAGTAATTGTTTTATAGTCATTGTTTTTATAGTCATTGTTTTTATTGTCATTGTTTTATAGTCATTGTTTTTATAGTCATTGTTTTATAGTCATTGTTTTATAGTCATTGTTTTTATTGTCATTGTTTTATAGTCATTGTTTTATAGTCATTGTTTTATAGTCATTGTTTTTATTGTCATTGTTTTATAGTCATTGATTTTATAGTCATTGTTTTCTAGTCATTGTTTTATAGTCATTGTTTTATAGTCATTGTTTTTATTGTCATTGTTTTATAGTCATTGTTTTATAGTCATTGTTTTATAGTTATTGTTTTATAGTCATTGTTTTATAGTCATTGTTTTATAGTCATTGTTTTATAGTCATTGTTTCTTATAGTCATTGTTTTTATAGTCATTGTTTTATAGTCATTGTTTTATAGTCATTGTTTTTATAGTCATTGTTTTATAGTCATTGTTTTATAGTCATTGTTTTTATAGTCATTGTTTTATAGTCATTGTTTTTATAGTCATTGTTTTATAGTCATTGTTTTATAGTCATTGTTTTATAGTCATTGTTTTTATAGTTATTATTTTATAGTCATTGTTTTTATTGTCATTGTTTTTATTGTCATTGTTTTATAGTCATTGTTTTATAGTCATTGTTTTATAGTCATTGTTTTTATAGTCATTGTTTTATAGTCATTGTTTTATAGTCATTGTTTTATAGTCATTGTTTATATTGTCATTGTTTTTATAGTCATTGTTTATATTGTCATTGTTTTATAGTCATTGTTTTATAGTCATTGTTTTTATTGTCATTGTTTTTATTGTCATTGTTTTTATTGTCATTGTTTTATAGTCATTGTTTTTATAGTCATTGTTTTTATTGTCATTGTTTTTAAAGTCATTGTTTTATAGTCATTGTTTTATAGTCATTGTTTTATAGTCATTGTTTTTATTGTCATTGTTTTATAGTCATTGTTTTATAGTCATTGTTTCTTATAGTCATTGTTTTTATAGTCATTGTTTTATAGTCATTGTTTTATAGTCATTGTTTTTATAGTCATTGTTTTATAGTCATTGTTTTATAGTCATTATTTTATAGTCATTGTTTTATAGTCATTGTTTTTATTGTCATTGTTTTTATAGTCATTGTTTTTATTGTCATTGTTTTATAGTCATTGTTTTATAGTCATTGTTTTTATTGTCATTGTTTATATAGTCATTGTTTTTATTGTCATTGTTTTATAGTCATTGTTTTTATAGTCATTGTTTTTATTGTAATTGTTTTTAAAGTCATTGTTTTATAGTCATTGTTTTATAGTCATTGTTTTATAGTCATTGTTTTTATTGTCATTGTTTTATAGTCATTGTTTTATAGTCATTGTTTCTTATAGTCATTGTTTTTATAGTCATTGTTTTATAGTCATTGTTTTATAGTCATTGTTTTTATAGTCATTGTTTTATAGTCATTGTTTTTATTGTCATTGTTTTATAGTCATTGTTTTATAGTCATTGTTTTATAGTCATTGTTTTATAGTCATTGTTTTTATTGTCATTGTTTTATAGTCATTGATTTTATAGTCATTGTTTTATAGTCATTGTTTTTATTGTCATTGTTTTATAGTCATTGTTTTATAGTCATTGTTTTATAGTCATTGTTTCTTATAGTCATTGTTTTTATAGTCATTGTTTTATAGTCATTGTTTTTATAGTCATTGTTTGTTATAGTCATTGTTTCTTATAGTCATTGTTTTATAGTCATTGTTTTATAGTCATTGTTTTTATAGTCATTGTTTCTTATAGTCATTGTTTTATAGTCATTGTTTTATAGTCATTGTTTTATAGTCATTGTTTTTATAGTCATGGTTTTATAGTGATTGTTTTATAGTCATTGTTTTATAGTCATTGTTTCTTATAGTCATTGTTTTTATAGTCATTGATTTTATAGTCATTGTTTTTATTGTCATTGTTTTTATTGTCATTGTTTTATAGTCATTGTTTTTATAGTCATTGTTTTATAGTCATTGTTTTATAGTCATTGTTTTTATAGTCATTGTTTTATAGTAATTGTTTTATAGTCATTGTTTTTATAGTCATTGTTTTTATTGTCATTGTTTTATAGTCATTGTTTTTATAGTCATTGTTTTATAGTCATTGTTTTATAGTCATTGTTTTTATTGTCATTGTTTTATAGTCATTGTTTTATAGTCATTGTTTTATAGTCATTGTTTTTATTGTCATTGTTTTATAGTCATTGATTTTATAGTCATTGTTTTCTAGTCATTGTTTTATAGTCATTGTTTTATAGTCATTGTT
This sequence comes from Salmo salar, assembly GCF_905237065.1. Lineage (NCBI taxonomy): Eukaryota > Metazoa > Chordata > Actinopteri > Salmoniformes > Salmonidae > Salmo > Salmo salar. The sequence continues at coordinate 1,227,353 of NC_059454.1, forward strand.
TTTATTGTCATTGTTTTATAGTCATTGTTTTATAGTCATTGTTTTATAGTTATTGTTTTATAGTCATTGTTTTATAGTCATTGTTTTATAGTCATTGTTTTATAGTCATTGTTTCTTATAGTCATTGTTTTTATAGTCATTGTTTTATAGTCATTGTTTTATAGTCATTGTTTTTATAGTCATTGTTTTATAGTCATTGTTTTATAGTCATTGTTTTTATAGTCATTGTTTTATAGTCATTGTTTTTATAGTCATTGTTTTATAGTCATTGTTTTTATAGTCATTGTTTTATAGTCATTGTTTTATAGTCATTGTTTTATAGTCATTGTTTTTATAGTTATTATTTTATAGTCATTGTTTTTATTGTCATTGTTTTTATTGTCATTGTTTTATAGTCATTGTTTTATAGTCATTGTTTTATAGTCATTGTTTTTATAGTCATTGTTTTATAGTCATTGTTTTATAGTCATTGTTTTATAGTCATTGTTTATATTGTCATTGTTTTTATAGTCATTGTTTATATTGTCATTGTTTTATAGTCATTGTTTTATAGTCATTGTTTTTATTGTCATTGTTTTTATTGTCATTGTTTTTATTGTCATTGTTTTATAGTCATTGTTTTTATAGTCATTGTTTTTATTGTCATTGTTTTTAAAGTCATTGTTTTATAGTCATTGTTTTATAGTCATTGTTTTATAGTCATTGTTTTTATTGTCATTGTTTTATAGTCATTGTTTTATAGTCATTGTTTCTTATAGTCATTGTTTTTATAGTCATTGTTTTATAGTCATTGTTTTATAGTCATTGTTTTTATAGTCATTGTTTTATAGTCATTGTTTTATAGTTATTGTTTTATAGTCATTGTTTTATAGTCATTGTTTTATAGTCATTGTTTTTATTGTCATTGTTTTATAGTCATTGTTTTATAGTCATTGTTTTATAGTCATTGTTTTTATTGTCATTGTTTTATAGTCATTGCTTTATAGTCATTGTTTTATAGTCATTGTTTCTTATAGTCATTGTTTTTATAGTCATTGTTTTATAGTCATTGTTTTTATAGTCATTGTTTGTATAGTCATTGTTTCTTATAGTCATTGTTTTTATAGTCATTGTTTTATAGTCATTGTTTTATAGTCATTGTTTTTATAGTCATTGTTTTATAGTCATTGTTTTATAGTCATTGTTTTTATAGTCATTGTTTTATAGTCATTGTTTTTATAGTCATTGTTTTATAGTCATTATTTTATAGTCATTGTTTTATAGTCATTGTTTTTATTGTCATTGTTTTTATAGTCATTGTTTTTATTGTCATTGTTTTATAGTCATTGTTTTATAGTCATTGTTTTTATTGTCATTGTTTATATAGTCATTGTTTTTATTGTCATTGTTTTATAGTCATTGTTTTTATAGTCATTGTTTTTATTGTAATTGTTTTTAAAGTCATTGTTTTATAGTCATTGTTTTATAGTCATTGTTTTATAGTCATTGTTTTTATTGTCATTGTTTTATAGTCATTGTTTTATAGTTATTGTTTTATAGTCATTGTTTTATAGTCATTGTTTTATTGTCATTGTTTTATAGTCATTGTTTTATAGTCATTGTTTTATAGTTATTGTTTTATAGTCATTGTTTTATAGTCATTGTTTTATAGTCATTGTTTTATAGTCATTGTTTCTTATAGTCATTGTTTTTATAGTCATTGTTTTATAGTCATTGTTTTATAGTCATTGTTTTTATAGTCATTGTTTTATAGTCATTGTTTTATAGTCATTGTTTTTATAGTCATTGTTTTATAGTCATTGTTTTTATAGTCATTGTTTTATAGTCATTGTTTTTATAGTCATTGTTTTATAGTCATTGTTTTATAGTCATTGTTTTATAGTCATTGTTTTTATAGTTATTATTTTATAGTCATTGTTTTTATTGTCATTGTTTTTATTGTCATTGTTTTATAGTCATTGTTTTATAGTCATTGTTTTATAGTCATTGTTTTTATAGTCATTGTTTTATAGTCATTGTTTTATAGTCATTGTTTTATAGTCATTGTTTATATTGTCATTGTTTTTATAGTCATTGTTTATATTGTCATTGTTTTATAGTCATTGTTTTATAGTCATTGTTTTTATTGTCATTGTTTTTATTGTCATTGTTTTTATTGTCATTGTTTTATAGTCATTGTTTTTATAGTCATTGTTTTTATTGTCATTGTTTTTAAAGTCATTGTTTTATAGTCATTGTTTTACTTATAGTCATTGTTTTTATAGTCATTGTTTTATAGTCATTGTTTTATAGTCATTGTTTCTTATAGTCATTGTTTTTATAGTCATTGTTTTTATAGTCATTGTTTTATAGTCATTGTTTTATAGTCATTGTTTTTATAGTCATTGTTTTTATAGTCATTGTTTTTTTATAGTCATTGTTTTATAGTCATTGTTTTTATTGTCATTGTTTTTATAGTCATTGTTTTTATAGTCATTGTTTTTGTATTTTATAGTCATTGTTTTTATAGTCATTGTTTTTATAGTCATTGTTTTTATAGTCATTGTTTTATAGTCATTGTTTTATAGTCATTGTTTTTTTATAGTCATTGTTTTTATTGTCATTGTTTTATAGTCATTGTTTTATAGTCATTGTTTCTTATAGTCATTGTTTTATAGTCATTGTTTTATAGTCATTGTTTTTATAGTCATTGTTTTTATAGTCATTGTTTTTATAGTCATTGTTTTTATAGTCATTGTTTTATAGTCATTGTTTTATAGTCATTGTTTTATAGTCATTGTTTTTATTGTCATTGTTTTATAGTCATTGATTTTATAGTCATTGTTTTATAGTCATTGTTTTTATTGTCATTGTTTTATAGTCATTGTTTTATAGTCATTGTTTTATAGTCATTGTTTCTTATAGTCATTGTTTTTATAGTCATTGTTTTATAGTCATTGTTTTTATAGTCATTGTTTGTTATAGTCATTGTTTCTTATAGTCATTGTTTTATAGTCATTGTTTTATAGTCATTGTTTTTATAGTCATTGTTTCTTATAGTCATTGTTTTATAGTCATTGTTTTATAGTCATTGTTTTATAGTCATTGTTTTTATAGTCATGGTTTTATAGTGATTGTTTTATAGTCATTGTTTTATAGTCATTGTTTCTTATAGTCATTGTTTTTATAGTCATTGATTTTATAGTCATTGTTTTTATTGTCATTGTTTTTATTGTCATTGTTTTATAGTCATTGTTTTTATAGTCATTGTTTTATAGTCATTGTTTTATAGTCATTGTTTTTATAGTCATTGTTTTATAGTAATTGTTTTATAGTCATTGTTTTTATAGTCATTGTTTTTATTGTCATTGTTTTATAGTCATTGTTTTTATAGTCATTGTTTTATAGTCATTGTTTTATAGTCATTGTTTTTATTGTCATTGTTTTATAGTCATTGTTTTATAGTCATTGTTTTATAGTCATTGTTTTTATTGTCATTGTTTTATAGTCATTGATTTTATAGTCATTGTTTTCTAGTCATTGTTTTATAGTCATTGTTTTATAGTCATTGTTTTTATTGTCATTGTTTTATAGTCATTGTTTTATAGTCATTGTTTTATAGTTATTGTTTTATAGTCATTGTTTTATAGTCATTGTTTTATAGTCATTGTTTTATAGTCATTGTTTCTTATAGTCATTGTTTTTATAGTCATTGTTTTATAGTCATTGTTTTATAGTCATTGTTTTTATAGTCATTGTTTTATAGTCATTGTTTTATAGTCATTGTTTTTATAGTCATTGTTTTATAGTCATTGTTTTTATAGTCATTGTTTTATAGTCATTGTTTTTATAGTCATTGTTTTATAGTCATTGTTTTATAGTCATTGTTTTATAGTCATTGTTTTTATAGTTATTATTTTATAGTCATTGTTTTTATTGTCATTGTTTTTATTGTCATTGTTTTATAGTCATTGTTTTATAGTCATTGTTTTATAGTCATTGTTTTTATAGTCATTGTTTTATAGTCATTGTTTTATAGTCATTGTTTTATAGTCATTGTTTATATTGTCATTGTTTTTATAGTCATTGTTTATATTGTCATTGTTTTATAGTCATTGTTTTATAGTCATTGTTTTTATTGTCATTGTTTTTATTGTCATTGTTTTTATTGTCATTGTTTTATAGTCATTGTTTTTATAGTCATTGTTTTTATTGTCATTGTTTTTAAAGTCATTGTTTTATAGTCATTGTTTTATAGTCATTGTTTTATAGTCATTGTTTTTATTGTCATTGTTTTATAGTCATTGTTTTATAGTCATTGTTTCTTATAGTCATTGTTTTTATAGTCATTGTTTTATAGTCATTGTTTTTATAGTCATTGTTTTATAGTCATTGTTTTATAGTCATTGTTTTATAGTCATTGTTTTATAGTCATTGTTTTATAGTCATTGTTTTTATTGTCATTGTTTTATAGTCATTGTTTTATAGTCATTGTTTTATAGTCATTGTTTTTATTGTCATTGTTTTATAGTCATTGTTTTATAGTCATTGTTTTATAGTCATTGTTTCTTATAGTCATTGTTTTTATAGTCATTGTTTTATAGTCATTGTTTTTATAGTCATTGTTTGATATAGTCATTGTTTCTTATAGTCATTGTTTTTATAGTCATTGTTTTATAGTCATTGTTTTATAGTCATTGTTTTTATAGTCATTGTTTTATAGTCATTGTTTTATAGTCATTGTTTTTATAGTCATTGTTTTATAGTCATTGTTTTTATAGTCATTGTTTTATAGTCATTATTTTATAGTCATTGTTTTATAGTCATTGTTTTTATTGTCATTGTTTTTATAGTCATTGTTTTTATTGTCATTGTTTTATAGTCATTGTTTTATAGTCATTGTTTTTATTGTCATTGTTTATATAGTCATTGTTTTTATTGTCATTGTTTTATAGTCATTGTTTTTATAGTCATTGTTTTTATTGTAATTGTTTTTAAAGTCATTGTTTTATAGTCATTGTTTTATAGTCATTGTTTTATAGTCATTGTTTTTATTGTCATTGTTTTATAGTCATTGTTTTATAGTCATTGTTTCTTATAGTCATTGTTTTTATAGTCATTGTTTTATAGTCATTGTTTTATAGTCATTGTTTTTATAGTCATTGTTTTATAGTCATTGTTTTTATTGTCATTGTTTTATAGTCATTGTTTTATAGTTATTGTTTTATAGTCATTGTTTTATAGTCATTGTTTTATAGTCATTGTTTTATAGTCATTGTTTCTTATAGTCATTGTTTTTATAGTCATTGTTTTATAGTCATTGTTTTATAGTCATTGTTTTTATAGTCATTGTTTTATAGTCATTGTTTTATAGTCATTGTTTTTATAGTCATTGTTTTATAGTCATTGTTTTTATAGTCATTGTTTTATAGTCATTGTTTTTATAGTCATTGTTTTATAGTCAATGTTTTATAGTCATTGTTTTTATTGTCATTGTTTTATAGTCATTGTTTTATAGTCATTGTTTTATAGTCATTGTTTTTATAGTTATTATTTTATAGTCATTGTTTTTATTGTCATTGTTTTTATTGTCATTGTTTTATAGTCATTGTTTTATAGTCATTGTTTTATAGTCATTGTTTTTATAGTCATTGTTTTATAGTCATTATTTTATAGTCATTGTTTTATAGTCATTGTTTTTATTGTCATTGTTTTTATAGTCATTGTTTTTATTGTCATTGTTTTATAGTCATTGTTTTATAGTCATTGTTTTTATTGTCATTGTTTATATAGTCATTGTTTTTATTGTCATTGTTTTATAGTCATTGTTTTTATAGTCATTGTTTTTATTGTAATTGTTTTTAAAGTCATTGTTTTATAGTCATTGTTTTATAGTCATTGTTTTATAGTCATTGTTTTTATTGTCATTGTTTTATAGTCATTGTTTTATAGTCATTGTTTCTTATAGTCATTGTTTTTATAGTCATTGTTTTATAGTCATTGTTTTATAGTCATTGTTTTTATAGTCATTGTTTTATAGTCATTGTTTTTATTGTCATTGTTTTATAGTCATTGTTTTATAGTCATTGTTTTATAGTCATTGTTTTATAGTCATTGTTTTTATTGTCATTGTTTTATAGTCATTGATTTTATAGTCATTGTTTTATAGTCATTGTTTTTATTGTCATTGTTTTATAGTCATTGTTTTATAGTCATTGTTTTATAGTCATTGTTTCTTATAGTCATTGTTTTTATAGTCATTGTTTTATAGTCATTGTTTTTATAGTCATTGTTTGTTATAGTCATTGTTTCTTATAGTCATTGTTTTATAGTCATTGTTTTATAGTCATTGTTTTTATAGTCATTGTTTCTTATAGTCATTGTTTTATAGTCATTGTTTTATAGTCATTGTTTTATAGTCATTGTTTTTATAGTCATGGTTTTATAGTGATTGTTTTATAGTCATTGTTTTATAGTCATTGTTTCTTATAGTCATTGTTTTTATAGTCATTGATTTTATAGTCATTGTTTTTATTGTCATTGTTTTTATTGTCATTGTTTTATAGTCATTGTTTTTATAGTCATTGTTTTATAGTCATTGTTTTATAGTCATTGTTTTTATAGTCATTGTTTTATAGTAATTGTTTTATAGTCATTGTTTTTATAGTCATTGTTTTTATTGTCATTGTTTTATAGTCATTGTTTTTATAGTCATTGTTTTATAGTCATTGTTTTATAGTCATTGTTTTTATTGTCATTGTTTTATAGTCATTGTTTTATAGTCATTGTTTTATAGTCATTGTTTTTATTGTCATTGTTTTATAGTCATTGATTTTATAGTCATTGTTTTCTAGTCATTGTTTTATAGTCATTGTTTTATAGTCATTGTTTTTATTGTCATTGTTTTATAGTCATTGTTTAATAGTCATTGTTTTATAGTTATTGTTTTATAGTCATTGTTTTATAGTCATTGTTTTATAGTCATTGTTTTATAGTCATTGTTTCTTATAGTCATTGTTTTTATTGTCATTGTTTTATAGTCATTGTTTAATAGTCATTGTTTTTATAGTCATTGTTTTATAGTCATTGTTTTATAGTCATTGTTTTTATAGTCATTGTTTTATAGTCATTGTTTTTATAGTCATTGTTTTTATAGTCATTGTTTTATAGTCATTGTTTTATAGTCATTGTTTTATAGTCATTGTTTTATAGTCATTGTTTTATTGTCATTGTTTTTATAGTCATTGTTTATATTGTCATTGTTTTTATAGTCATTGTTTTATAGTCATTGTTTTTATTGTCATTGTTTTTATTGTCATTGTTTTTATTGTCATTGTTTTATAGTCATTGTTTATATTGTCATTGTTTTTATAGTCATTGTTTATATTGTCATTGTTTTATAGTCATTGTTTTATAGTTATTGTTTTTATTGTCATTGTTTTTATTGTCATTGTTTTTATTGTCATTGTTTTATAGTCATTGTTTTTATAGTCATTGTTTTTATTGTCATTGTTTTTAAAGTCATTGTTTTATAGTCATTGTTTTATAGTCATTGTTTTATAGTCATTGTTTTTATTGTCATTGTTTTATAGTCATTGTTTTATAGTCATTGTTTCTTATAGTCATTGTTTTTATAGTCATTGTTTTATAGTCATTGTTTTATAGTCATTGTTTTTATAGTCATTGTTTTATAGTCATTGTTTTATAGTTATTGTTTTATAGTCATTGTTTTATAGTCATTGTTTTATAGTCATTGTTTTTATTGTCATTGTTTTATAGTCATTGTTTTATAGTCATTGTTTTATAGTCATTGTTTTTATTGTCATTGTTTTATAGTCATTGTTTTATAGTCATTGTTTTATAGTCATTGTTTCTTATAGTCATTGTTTTTATAGTCATTGTTTTATAGTCATTGTTTTTATAGTCATTGTTTGATATAGTCATTGTTTCTTATAGTCATTGTTTTTATAGTCATTGTTTTATAGTCATTGTTTTATAGTCATTGTTTTTATAGTCATTGTTTTATAGTCATTGTTTTATAGTCATTGTTTTTATAGTCATTGTTTTATAGTCATTGTTTTTATAGTCATTGTTTTATAGTCATTGTTTTTATAGTCATTGTTTTATAGTCATTGTTTTATAGTCATTGTTTTATAGTCATTGTTTTTATAGTTATTATTTTATAGTCATTGTTTTTATTGTCATTGTTTTTATTGTCATTGTTTTATAGTCATTGTTTTATAGTCATTGTTTTATAGTCATTGTTTTTATAGTCATTGTTTTATAGTCATTGTTTTATAGTCATTGTTTTATAGTCATTGTTTATATTGTCATTGTTTTTATAGTCATTGTTTATATTGTCATTGTTTTATAGTCATTGTTTTTATTGTCATTGTTTTATAGTCATTGTTTTATAGTCATTGTTTTATAGTCATTGTTTTTATTGTCATTGTTTTATAGTCATTGTTTTATAGTCATTGTTTTATAGTCATTGTTTCTTATAGTCATTGTTTTTATAGTCATTGTTTTATAGTCATTGTTTTTATAGTCATTGTTTGATATAGTCATTGTTTCTTATAGTCATTGTTTTATAGTCATTGTTTTTATTGTCATTGTTTTTATTGTCATTGTTTTATAGTCATTGTTTTATAGTCATTGTTTTATAGTCATTGTTTCTTATAGTCATTGTTTTTATAGTCATTGTTTTATAGTCATTGTTTTATAGTCATTGTTTTTATTGTCATTGTTTTTATAGTCATTGTTTTATAGTCATTGATTTTATAGTCATTGTTTTATAGTCATTGTTTTATAGTCATTGTTTTTATTGTCATTGTTTTATAGTCATTGTTTTATAGTCATTGTTTTATAGTCATTGTTTTTATAGTCATTGTTTTTATAGTCATTGTTTTATAGTCATTGTTTTATATTCATTGTTTTATAGTCATTGTTTTATAGTCATTGTTTTTATTGTCATTGTTTTATAGTCATTGTTTTATAGTCATTGTTTTATAGTCATTGTTTCTTATAGTCATTGTTTTTATAGTCATTGTTTTATAGTCATTGTTTTTATAGTCATTGTTTTATAGTCATTGTTTTATAGTCATTGTTTCTTATAGTCATTGTTTTTATAGTCATTGTTTTATAGTCATTGTTTTTATAGTCATTGTTTGTTATAGTCATTGTTTCTTATAGTCATTGTTTTATAGTCATTGTTTTATAGTCATTGTTTTTATAGTCATTGTTTCTTATAGTCATTGTTTTATAGTCATTGTTTTATAGTCATTGTTTTATAGTCATTGTTTTATAGTCATTGTTTTTATAGTCATGGTTTTATAGTGATTGTTTTATAGTCATTGTTTTATAGTCATTGTTTCTTATAGTCATTGTTTTTATAGTCATTGATTTTATAGTCATTGTTTTTATTGTCATTGTTTTTATTGTCATTGTTTTATAGTCATTGTTTTTATAGTCATTGTTTTATAGTCATTGTTTTATAGTCATTGTTTTTATAGTCATTGTTTTATAGTCATTGTTTTATAGTCATTGTTTTTATAGTCATTGTTTTTATAGTCATTGTTTTATAGTCATTGTTTTTATAGTCATTGTTTTATAGTCATTGTTTTATAGTCATTGTTTTTATTGTCATTGTTTTATAGTCATTGTTTTATAGTCATTGTTTTATAGTCATTGTTTTTATTGTCATTGTTTTATAGTCATTGTTTTTATAGTCATTGTTTTTATAGTCATTGTTTTATAGTCATTGTTTTATAGTCATTGTTTTTATAGTCATTGTTTTTATAGTCATTGTTTTATAGTCATTGTTTTATAGTCATTGTTTTATAGTCATTGTTTTTATAGTCATTGTTTTATAGTCATTGTTTTATAGTCATTGTTTTTATAGTCATTGTTTTATAGTCATTGTTTTATAGTCATTGTTTTTATAGTCATTGTTTTATAGTCATTGTTTTATAGTCATTGTTTTATAGTCATTGTTTTTATAGTTATTGTTTTATAGTCATTGTTTTTATTGTCATTGTTTTTATTGTCATTGTTTTATAGTCATTGTTTTATAGTCATTGTTTTATAGTCATTGTTTTTATAGTCATTGTTTTATAGTCATTGTTTTATAGTCATTGTTTTATAGTCATTGTTTTTATTGTCATTGTTTTTATAGTCATTGTTTTTATTGTCATTGTTTTATAGTCATTGTTTTTATTGTCATTGTTTTATAGTCATTGTTTTATAGTCATTGTTTTATAGTCATTGTTTTTATTGTCATTGTTTTATAGTCATTGTTTTATAGTCATTGTTTTATAGTCATTGTTTCTTATAGTCATTGTTTTTATAGTCATTGTTTTATAGTCATTGTTTTTATAGTCATTGTTTGTATAGTCATTGTTTCTATAGTCATTGTTTTATAGTCATTGTTTTTATAGTCATTGTTTTTATTGTCATTGTTTTATAGTCATTGTTTTATAGTCATTGTTTTATAGTCATTGTTTCTTATAGTCATTGTTTTTATAGTCATTGTTTTATAGTCATTGTTTTATAGTCATTGTTTTTATTGTCATTGTTTTTATAGTCATTGTTTTATAGTCATTGTTTTTATAGTCATTGTTTTATAGTCATTGTTTTATAGTCATTGTTTTTATAGTCATTGTTTTATAGTCATTGTTTTATAGTCATTGTTTTATAGTCATTGTTTTTATAGTCATTGTTTTTATAGTCATTGTTTTATAGTCATTGTTTTATAGTCATTGTTTTTATAGTCATTGTTTTATAGTCATTGTTTTATATTCATTGTTTTATAGTCATTGTTTTATAGTCATTGTTTCTTATAGTCATTGATTTATAGTCATTGTTTTATAGTCATTGTTTTTATAGTCATTGTTTTATAGTCATTGTTTTATAGTCATTGTTTCTTATAGTCATTGTTTTTATAGTCATTGTTTTATAGTCATTGTTTTTATAGTCATTGTTTGTTATAGTCATTGTTTCTTATAGTCATTGTTTTATAGTCATTGTTTTATAGTCATTGTTTTTATAGTCATTGTTTCTTATAGTCATTGTTTTATAGTCATTGTTTTATAGTCATTGTTTTATAGTCATTGTTTTATAGTCATTGTTTTTATAGTCATGGTTTTATAGTGATTGTTTTATAGTCATTGTTTTATAGTCATTGTTTCTTATAGTCATTGTTTTTATAGTCATTGATTTTATAGTCATTGTTTTTATTGTCATTGTTTTTATTGTCATTGTTTTATAGTCATTGTTTTTATAGTCATTGTTTTATAGTCATTGTTTTATAGTCATTGTTTTTATAGTCATTGTTTTATAGTCATTGTTTTATAGTCATTGTTTTTATAGTCATTGTTTTTATAGTCATTGTTTTATAGTCATTGTTTTTATAGTCATTGTTTTATAGTCATTGTTTTATAGTCATTGTTTTTATTGTCATTGTTTTATAGTCATTGTTTTATAGTCATTGTTTTATAGTCATTGTTTTTATTGTCATTGTTTTATAGTCATTGATTTTATAGTCATTGTTTTTATAGTCATTGTTTTATAGTCATTGTTTTATAGTCATTGTTTTTATTGTCATTGTTTTATAGTCATTGTTTTATAGTCATTGTTTTATAGTCATTGTTTTATAGTCATTGTTTTTATTGTCATTGTTTTATAGTCATTGATTTTATAGTCATTGTTTTATAGTCATTGTTTTATAGTCATTGTTTTATAGTCATTGTTTTATAGTCATTGTTTTTATAGTCATTGTTTGTTATAGTCATTGTTTCTTATAGTCATTGTTTTATAGTCATTGTTTTATAGTCATTGTTTTTATAGTCATTGTTTCTTATAGTCATTGTTTTATAGTCATTGTTTTATAGTCATTGTTTTTATAGTCATTGTTTTATAGTGATTGTTTTATAGTCATTGTTTTATAGTCATTGTTTCTTATAGTCATTGTTTTTATAGTCATTGATTTTATAGTCATTGTTTTTATTGTCATTGTTTTTATTGTCATTGTTTTATAGTCATTGTTTTTATAGTCATTGTTTTATAGTCATTGTTTTATAGTCATTGTTTTTATAGTCATTGTTTTATAGTCATTGTTTTATAGTCATTGTTTTTATAGTCATTGTTTTATAGTCATTGTTTTATAGTCATTGTTTTTATAGTCATTGTTTTATAGTCATTGTTTTATAGTCATTGTTTTTATAGTCATTGTTTTATAGTCATTGTTTTATAGTCATTGTTTTTATAGTCATTGTTTTATAGTCATTGTTTTATAGTCATTGTTTTTATAGTCATTGTTTTTATAGTCATTGTTTTATAGTCATTGTTTTTATAGTCATTGTTTTATAGTCATTGTTTTTATAGTCATTGTTTTATAGTCATTGTTTTATAGTCATTGTTTTTATAGTCATTGTTTTTATAGTCATTGTTTTATAGTCATTGTTTTTATAGTCATTGTTTTATAGTCATTGTTTTATAGTCATTGTTTTTATTGTCATTGTTTTATAGTCATTGTTTTATAGTCATTGTTTTATAGTCATTGTTTTATAGTCATTGTTTTTATTGTCATTGTTTTATAGTCATTGATTTTATAGTCATTGTTTTATAGTCATTGTTTTATAGTCATTGTTTTATAGTCATTGTTTTTATTGTCATTATTTTATAGTCATTGTTTTATAGTCATTGTTTTATAGTTATTGTTTTATAGTCATTGTTTTATAGTCATTGTTTTATAGTCATTGTTTTATAGTCATTGTTTCTTATAGTCATTGTTTTTATAGTCATTGTTTTATAGTCATTGTTTTATAGTCATTGTTTTTATAGTCATTGTTTTATAGTCATTGTTTTATAGTCATTGTTTTTATAGTCATTGTTTTATAGTCATTGTTTTTATAGTCATTGTTTTATAGTCATTGTTTTTATAGTCATTGTTTTATAGTCAATGTTTTATAGTCATTGTTTTTATTGTCATTGTTTTATAGTCATTGTTTTATAGTCATTGTTTTATAGTCATTGTTTTTATAGTTATTATTTTATAGTCATTGTTTTTATTGTCATTGTTTTTATTGTCATTGTTTTATAGTCATTGTTTTATAGTCATTGTTTTATAGTCATTGTTTTTATAGTCATTGTTTTATAGTCATTATTTTATAGTCATTGTTTTATAGTCATTGTTTTTATTGTCATTGTTTTTATAGTCATTGTTTTTATTGTCATTGTTTTATAGTCATTGTTTTATAGTCATTGTTTTTATTGTCATTGTTTATATAGTCATTGTTTTTATTGTCATTGTTTTATAGTCATTGTTTTTATAGTCATTGTTTTTATTGTAATTGTTTTTAAAGTCATTGTTTTATAGTCATTGTTTTATAGTCATTGTTTTATAGTCATTGTTTTTATTGTCATTGTTTTATAGTCATTGTTTTATAGTCATTGTTTCTTATAGTCATTGTTTTTATAGTCATTGTTTTATAGTCATTGTTTTATAGTCATTGTTTTTATAGTCATTGTTTTATAGTCATTGTTTTTATTGTCATTGTTTTATAGTCATTGTTTTATAGTCATTGTTTTATAGTCATTGTTTTATAGTCATTGTTTTTATTGTCATTGTTTTATAGTCATTGATTTTATAGTCATTGTTTTATAGTCATTGTTTTTATTGTCATTGTTTTATAGTCATTGTTTTATAGTCATTGTTTTATAGTCATTGTTTCTTATAGTCATTGTTTTTATAGTCATTGTTCTATAGTCATTGTTTTTATAGTCATTGTTTGTTATAGTCATTGTTTCTTATAGTCATTGTTTTATAGTCATTGTTTTATAGTCATTGTTTTTATAGTCATTGTTTCTTATAGTCATTGTTTTATAGTCATTGTTTTATAGTCATTGTTTTATAGTCATTGTTTTTATAGTCATGGTTTTATAGTGATTGTTTTATAGTCATTGTTTTTATTGTCATTGTTTTTATTGTCATTGTTTTATAGTCATTGTTTTTATAGTCATTGTTTTATAGTCATTGTTTTATAGTCATTGTTTTTATAGTCATTGTTTTATAGTAATTGTTTTATAGTCATTGTTTTTATAGTCATTGTTTTTATTGTCATTGTTTTATAGTCATTGTTTTTATAGTCATTGTTTTATAGTCATTGTTTTATAGTCATTGTTTTTATTGTCATTGTTTTATAGTCATTGTTTTATAGTCATTGTTTTATAGTCATTGTTTTTATTGTCATTGTTTTATAGTCATTGATTTTATAGTCATTGTTTTCTAGTCATTGTTTTATAGTCATTGTTTTATAGTCATTGTTTTTATTGTCATTGTTTTATAGTCATTGTTTTATAGTTATTGTTTTATAGTCATTGTTTTATAGTCATTGTTTTATAGTCATTGTTTTATAGTCATTGTTTCTTATAGTCATTGTTTTTATAGTCATTGTTTTATAGTCATTGTTTTATAGTCATTGTTTTTATAGTCATTGTTTTATAGTCATTGTTTTATAGTCATTGTTTTTATAGTTATTATTTTATAGTCATTGTTTTTATTGTCATTGTTTTTATTGTCATTGTTTTATAGTCATTGTTTTATAGTCATTGTTTTATAGTCATTGTTTTTATAGTCATTGTTTTATAGTCATTGTTTTATAGTCATTGTTTTATAGTCATTGTTTATATTGTCATTGTTTTTATAGTCATTGTTTATATTGTCATTGTTTTATAGTCATTGTTTTATAGTCATTGTTTTTATTGTCATTGTTTTTATTGTCATTGTTTTTATTGTCATTGTTTTATAGTCATTGTTTTTATAGTCATTGTTTTTATTGTCATTGTTTTTAAAGTCATTGTTTTATAGTCATTGTTTTATAGTCATTGTTTTTATTATTGTCATTGTTTTATAGTCATTGTTTTATAGTCATTGTTTCTTATAGTCATTGTTTTTATAGTCATTGTTTTATAGTCATTGTTTTATAGTCATTGTTTTTATAGTCATTGTTTTATAGTCATTGTTTTATAGTTATTGTTTTATAGTCATTGTTTTATAGTCATTGTTTTATAGTCATTGTTTTTATTGTCATTGTTTTATAGTCATTGTTTTATAGTCATTGTTTTATAGTCATTGTTTTTATTGTCATTGTTTTATAGTCATTGTTTTATAGTCATTGTTTTATAGTCATTGTTTCTTATAGTCATTGTTTTTATAGTCATTGTTTTATAGTCATTGTTTTTATAGTCATTGTTTGATATAGTCATTGTTTCTTATAGTCATTGTTTTATAGTCATTGTTTTATAGTCATTGTTTTTATTGTCATTGTTTTATAGTCATTGTTTTATAGTCATTGTTTTATAGTCATTGTTTCTTATAGTCATTGTTTTTATAGTCATTGTTTTATAGTCATTGTTTTATAGTCATTGTTTTTATTGTCATTGTTTTTATAGTCATTGTTTTATAGTCATTGATTTTATAGTCATTGTTTTATAGTCATTGTTTTATAGTCATTGTTTTTATTGTCATTGTTTTATAGTCATTGTTTTATAGTCATTGTTTTATAGTCATTGTTTTTATAGTCATTGTTTTTATAGTCATTGTTTTATAGTCATTGTTTTATATTCATTGTTTTATAGTCATTGTTTTATAGTCATTGTTTTTATTGTCATTGTTTTATAGTCATTGTTTTATAGTCATTGTTTTATAGTCATTGTTTCTTATAGTCATTGTTTTTATAGTCATTGTTTTATAGTCATTGTTTTTATAGTCATTGTTTTATAGTCATTGTTTTATAGTCATTGTTTCTTATAGTCATTGTTTTTATAGTCATTGTTTTATAGTCATTGTTTTTATAGTCATTGTTTGTTATAGTCATTGTTTCTTATAGTCATTGTTTTATAGTCATTGTTTTATAGTCATTGTTTTTATAGTCATTGTTTCTTATAGTCATTGTTTTATAGTCATTGTTTTATAGTCATTGTTTTATAGTCATTGTTTTATAGTCATTGTTTTTATAGTCATTGTTTTATAGTCATTGTTTTATAGTCATTGTTTTATAGTCATTGTTTCTTATAGTCATTGTTTTTATAGTCATTGATTTTATAGTCATTGTTTTTATTGTCATTGTTTTTATTGTCATTGTTTTATAGTCATTGTTTTTATAGTCATTGTTTTATAGTCATTGTTTTATAGTCATTGTTTTTATAGTCATTGTTTTATAGTCATTGTTTTATAGTCATTGTTTTTATAGTCATTGTTTTTATAGTCATTGTTTGTTATAGTCATTGTTTCTTATAGTCATTGTTTTATAGTCATTGTTTTATAGTCATTGTTTTTATAGTCATTGTTTCTTATAGTCATTGTTTTATAGTCATTGTTTTATAGTCATTGTTTTATAGTCATTGTTTTATAGTCATTGTTTTATAGTCATTGTTTTTATAGTCATGGTTTTATAGTGATTGTTTTATAGTCATTGTTTTATAGTCATTGTTTCTTATAGTCATTGTTTTTATAGTCATTGATTTTATAGTCATTGTTTTTATTGTCATTGTTTTTATTGTCATTGTTTTATAGTCATTGTTTTTATAGTCATTGTTTTATAGTCATTGTTTTATAGTCATTGTTTTTATAGTCATTGTTTTATAGTCATTGTTTTATAGTCATTGTTTTTATAGTCATTGTTTTATAGTCATTGTTTTATAGTCATTGTTTTTATAGTCATTGTTTTATAGTCATTGTTTTATAGTCATTGTTTTTATTGTCATTGTTTTATAGTCATTGTTTTATAGTCATTGTTTTATAGTCATTGTTTTTATAGTCATTGTTTTATAGTCATTGTTTTATAGTCATTGTTTTTATAGTCATTGTTTTTATAGTCATTGTTTTATAGTCATTGTTTTTATAGTCATTGTTTTATAGTCATTGTTTTTATAGTCATTGTTTTATAGTCATTGTTTTATAGTCATTGTTTTTATAGTCATTGTTTTTATAGTCATTGTTTTATAGTCATTGTTTTTATAGTCATTGTTTTATAGTCATTGTTTTATAGTCATTGTTTTTATTGTCATTGTTTTATAGTCATTGTTTTATAGTCATTGTTTTATAGTCATTGTTTTATAGTCATTGTTTTTATTGTCATTGTTTTATAGTCATTGATTTTATAGTCATTGTTTTATAGTCATTGTTTTATAGTCATTGTTTTATAGTCATTGTTTTTATTGTCATTATTTTATAGTCATTGTTTTATAGTCATTGTTTTATAGTTATTGTTTTATAGTCATTGTTTTATAGTCATTGTTTTATAGTCATTGTTTTATAGTCATTGTTTCTTATAGTCATTGTTTTTATAGTCATTGTTTTATAGTCATTGTTTTATAGTCATTGTTTTTATAGTCATTGTTTTATAGTCATTGTTTTATAGTCATTGTTTTTATAGTCATTGTTTTATAGTCATTGTTTTTATAGTCATTGTTTTATAGTCATTGTTTTTATAGTCATTGTTTTATAGTCAATGTTTTATAGTCATTGTTTTTATTGTCATTGTTTTATAGTCATTGTTTTATAGTCATTGTTTTATAGTCATTGTTTTTATAGTTATTATTTTATAGTCATTGTTTTTATTGTCATTGTTTTTATTGTCATTGTTTTATAGTCATTGTTTTATAGTCATTGTTTTATAGTCATTGTTTTTATAGTCATTGTTTTATAGTCATTATTTTATAGTCATTGTTTTATAGTCATTGTTTTTATTGTCATTGTTTTTATAGTCATTGTTTTTATTGTCATTGTTTTATAGTCATTGTTTTATAGTCATTGTTTTTATTGTCATTGTTTATATAGTCATTGTTTTTATTGTCATTGTTTTATAGTCATTGTTTTTATAGTCATTGTTTTTATTGTAATTGTTTTTAAAGTCATTGTTTTATAGTCATTGTTTTATAGTCATTGTTTTATAGTCATTGTTTTTATTGTCATTGTTTTATAGTCATTGTTTTATAGTCATTGTTTCTTATAGTCATTGTTTTTATAGTCATTGTTTTATAGTCATTGTTTTATAGTCATTGTTTTTATAGTCATTGTTTTATAGTCATTGTTTTTATTGTCATTGTTTTATAGTCATTGTTTTATAGTCATTGTTTTATAGTCATTGTTTTATAGTCATTGTTTTTATTGTCATTGTTTTATAGTCATTGATTTTATAGTCATTGTTTTATAGTCATTGTTTTTATTGTCATTGTTTTATAGTCATTGTTTTATAGTCATTGTTTTATAGTCATTGTTTCTTATAGTCATTGTTTTTATAGTCATTGTTCTATAGTCATTGTTTTTATAGTCATTGTTTGTTATAGTCATTGTTTCTTATAGTCATTGTTTTATAGTCATTGTTTTATAGTCATTGTTTTTATAGTCATTGTTTCTTATAGTCATTGTTTTATAGTCATTGTTTTATAGTCATTGTTTTATAGTCATTGTTTTTATAGTCATGGTTTTATAGTGATTGTTTTATAGTCATTGTTTTTATTGTCATTGTTTTTATTGTCATTGTTTTATAGTCATTGTTTTTATAGTCATTGTTTTATAGTCATTGTTTTATAGTCATTGTTTTTATAGTCATTGTTTTATAGTAATTGTTTTATAGTCATTGTTTTTATAGTCATTGTTTTTATTGTCATTGTTTTATAGTCATTGTTTTTATAGTCATTGTTTTATAGTCATTGTTTTATAGTCATTGTTTTTATTGTCATTGTTTTATAGTCATTGTTTTATAGTCATTGTTTTATAGTCATTGTTTTTATTGTCATTGTTTTATAGTCATTGATTTTATAGTCATTGTTTTCTAGTCATTGTTTTATAGTCATTGTTTTATAGTCATTGTTTTTATTGTCATTGTTTTATAGTCATTGTTTTATAGTTATTGTTTTATAGTCATTGTTTTATAGTCATTGTTTTATAGTCATTGTTTTATAGTCATTGTTTCTTATAGTCATTGTTTTTATAGTCATTGTTTTATAGTCATTGTTTTATAGTCATTGTTTTTATAGTCATTGTTTTATAGTCATTGTTTTATAGTCATTGTTTTTATAGTTATTATTTTATAGTCATTGTTTTTATTGTCATTGTTTTTATTGTCATTGTTTTATAGTCATTGTTTTATAGTCATTGTTTTATAGTCATTGTTTTTATAGTCATTGTTTTATAGTCATTGTTTTATAGTCATTGTTTTATAGTCATTGTTTATATTGTCATTGTTTTTATAGTCATTGTTTATATTGTCATTGTTTTATAGTCATTGTTTTATAGTCATTGTTTTTATTGTCATTGTTTTTATTGTCATTGTTTTTATTGTCATTGTTTTATAGTCATTGTTTTTATAGTCATTGTTTTTATTGTCATTGTTTTTAAAGTCATTGTTTTATAGTCATTGTTTTATAGTCATTGTTTTATAGTCATTGTTTTTATTGTCATTGTTTTATAGTCATTGTTTTATAGTCATTGTTTCTTATAGTCATTGTTTTTATAGTCATTGTTTTATAGTCATTGTTTTATAGTCATTGTTTTTATAGTCATTGTTTTATAGTCATTGTTTTATAGTTATTGTTTTATAGTCATTGTTTTATAGTCATTGTTTTATAGTCATTGTTTTTATTGTCATTGTTTTATAGTCATTGTTTTATAGTCATTGTTTTATAGTCATTGTTTTTATTGTCATTGTTTTATAGTCATTGTTTTATAGTCATTGTTTTATAGTCATTGTTTCTTATAGTCATTGTTTTTATAGTCATTGTTTTATAGTCATTGTTTTTATAGTCATTGTTTGATATAGTCATTGTTTCTTATAGTCATTGTTTTATAGTCATTGTTTTATAGTCATTGTTTTTATTGTCATTGTTTTATAGTCATTGTTTTATAGTCATTGTTTTATAGTCATTGTTTCTTATAGTCATTGTTTTTATAGTCATTGTTTTATAGTCATTGTTTTATAGTCATTGTTTTTATTGTCATTGTTTTTATAGTCATTGTTTTATAGTCATTGATTTTATAGTCATTGTTTTATAGTCATTGTTTTATAGTCATTGTTTTTATTGTCATTGTTTTATAGTCATTGTTTTATAGTCATTGTTTTATAGTCATTGTTTTTATAGTCATTGTTTTTATAGTCATTGTTTTATAGTCATTGTTTTATATTCATTGTTTTATAGTCATTGTTTTATAGTCATTGTTTTTATTGTCATTGTTTTATAGTCATTGTTTTATAGTCATTGTTTTATAGTCATTGTTTCTTATAGTCATTGTTTTTATAGTCATTGTTTTATAGTCATTGTTTTTATAGTCATTGTTTTATAGTCATTGTTTTATAGTCATTGTTTCTTATAGTCATTGTTTTTATAGTCATTGTTTTATAGTCATTGTTTTTATAGTCATTGTTTGTTATAGTCATTGTTTCTTATAGTCATTGTTTTATAGTCATTGTTTTATAGTCATTGTTTTTATAGTCATTGTTTCTTATAGTCATTGTTTTATAGTCATTGTTTTATAGTCATTGTTTTATAGTCATTGTTTTATAGTCATTGTTTTTATAGTCATGGTTTTATAGTGATTGTTTTATAGTCATTGTTTTATAGTCATTGTTTCTTATAGTCATTGTTTTTATAGTCATTGATTTTATAGTCATTGTTTTTATTGTCATTGTTTTTATTGTCATTGTTTTATAGTCATTGTTTTTATAGTCATTGTTTTATAGTCATTGTTTTATAGTCATTGTTTTTATAGTCATTGTTTTATAGTCATTGTTTTATAGTCATTGTTTTTATAGTCATTGTTTTTATAGTCATTGTTTTATAGTCATTGTTTTTATAGTCATTGTTTTATAGTCATTGTTTTATAGTCATTGTTTTTATTGTCATTGTTTTATAGTCATTGTTTTATAGTCATTGTTTTATAGTCATTGTTTTTATTGTCATTGTTTTATAGTCATTGATTTTATAGTCATTGTTTTTATAGTCATTGTTTTATAGTCATTGTTTTATAGTCATTGTTTTTATTGTCATTGTTTTATAGTCATTGTTTTATAGTCATTGTTTTATAGTCATTGTTTTATAGTCATTGTTTTTATTGTCATTGTTTTATAGTCATTGATTTTATAGTCATTGTTTTATAGTCATTGTTTTATAGTCATTGTTTTATAGTCATTGTTTTATAGTCATTGTTTTATAGTTATTGTTTTATAGTCATTGTTTTATAGTCATTGTTTTATAGTCATTGTTTTATAGTCATTGTTTCTTATAGTCATTGTTTTTATAGTCATTGTTTTATAGTCATTGTTTTATAGTCATTGTTTTTATAGTCATTGTTTTATAGTCATTTGTTTATAGTCATTGTTTTTATAGTCATTGTTTTATAGTCATTGTTTTTATAGTCATTGTTTTATAGTCATTGTTTTTATAGTCATTGTTTTATAGTCATTGTTTTATAGTCATTGTTTTTATTGTCATTGTTTTATAGTCATTGTTTTATAGTCATTGTTTTATAGTCATTGTTTTTATAGTTATTATTTTATAGTCATTGTTTTTATAGTCATTGTTTTATAGTCATTGTTTTTATAGTCATTGTTTTATAGTCATTGTTTTATAGTCATTGTTTTTATTGTCATTGTTTTATAGTCATTGTTTTATAGTCATTGTTTTATAGTCATTGTTTTATAGTCATTGTTTTATAGTCATTGTTTTTATAGTTATTATTTTATAGTCATTGTTTTTATTGTCATTGTTTTTATTGTCATTGTTTTATAGTCATTGTTTTATAGTCATTGTTTTATAGTCATTGTTTTTATAGTCATTGTTTTATAGTCATTGTTTTCCTGGTATACAGAAAATACACGAGCTCTGAAGCAAGCTTCCAGAAAATTGGAACGGAAATGGCGCCACACCAAACTGGAAGTCTTCCGACTAGCTTGGAAAGACAGTACCGTGCAGTATCGAAGAGCCCTTACTGCTGCTCGATCATCCTATTTTTCCAACTTAATTGAGGAAAATAAGAACAATCCGAAATTTCTTTTTGATACTGTCGCAAAGCTAACTAAAAAGCAGCCTTCGCAAATGGAGGATGGCTTTCACTTCAGCAGTAATAAATTTATGAACTTCTTTGAGGAAAAGATCATGATCATTAGAAAGCAAATTACAGACTCCTCTTTAAATCTGGGTATTCCTCCAAAGCTTCATTGTCCTGAGTCTGCACAACTCTGCCAGGACCTAGGATCAAGGGAGATACTAAAGTGTTTTAGTACTATATCTGTTGACGCAATGATGAAAATAATCATGGCCTCCAAACCCTCAAGCTGCATACTGGACCCTATTCCAACTAAACTACTGAAAGAGCTGCTTCCTGTGCTTGGCCCTCCTATGTTGAACATAATAAACGGCTCTCTATCCACCGGATGTGTACCAAGCTCACTAAAAGTGGCAGTAATAAAGCCTCTCTTGAAAAAGCCGAATCTTGATCCAGAAATTATAAAAAACTATCGGCCTATATCGAATCTTCCATTCCTCTCCAAAATTTTAGAAAAAGCTGTTGCACAGCAACTGACTGCCTTCCTGAAGACAAACAATGTATACGAAACGCTTCAGTCTGGTTTTAGACCCCATCATAGCACTGAGACTGCACTTGTGAAGGTGGTAAATGACCTTTTAATGACGTCAGACCGAGGCTCTGCATCTGTCCTCGTGCTCCTAGATCTTAGTGCCGCTTTTGATACCATCGATCACCACATTCTTTTGGAGAGATTGGAAACCCAAATTGGTCTACATGGACAAGTTCTGGCCTGGTTTAGATCTTATCTGTCGGAAAGATATCAGTTTGTCTCTGTGAATGGTTTGTCCTCTGACAAATCAATTGTAAATTTCGGTGTTCCTCAAGGTTCCGTTTTAGGACCACTATTGTTTTCACTATATATTTTACCTCTTGGGGATGTCATTCGAAAACATAATGTTAAATTTCACTGCTATGCGGACGACACACAGCTGTACATTTCAATGAAACATGGTGAAGCCCCAAAATTGCCCTCGCTAGAAGCCTGTGTTTCAGACATAAAGAAGTGGATGGCTGCAAACTTTCTACTTTTAAACTCGGACAAAACAGAGATGCTTGTTCTAGGTCCCAAGAAACAAAGAGATCTTCTGTTGAATCTGACAATTAATCTGGATGGTTGTACAGTCGTCTCAAATAAAACTGTGAAGGACCTCGGCGTTACTCTGGACCCTGATCTCTCTTTTGAAGAACATATCAAGACTGTTTCAAGGACAGCTTTTTTCCATCTACGTAACATTGCAAAAATCAGAAATTTTCTGTCCAAAAATGACGCAGAAAAATTAATCCATGCTTTTGTTACTTCTAGGCTGGACTACTGCAATGCTCTACTTTCCGGCTACCCGGATAAAGCACTAAATAAACTTCAGTTAGTGCTAAATACGGCTGCTAGAATCCTGACTAGAACCAAAAAATTTGATCATATTACTCCAGTGTTAGCCTCCCTACACTGGCTTCCTGTTAAGGCAAGGGCTGATTTCAAGGTTTTACTGCTAACCTACAAAGCATTACATGGGCTTGCTCCTACCTATCTTTCCGATTTGGTCCTGCCGTACATACCTACACGTACGCTACGGTCACAAGACGCAGGCCTCCTAATTGTCCCTAGAATTTCTAAGCAAACGGCTGGAGGTAGGGCTTTCTCCTATAGAGCTCCATTTTTATGGAATGGTCTGCCTACCAATGTGAGAGACGCAGACTCAGTCTCAACCTTTAAGTCTTTACTGAAGACTTATCTCTTCAGTAGGTCCTATGATTAAGTATAGTCTGGCCCAGGAGTGTGAAGGTGAACGGAAAGGCTGGAGCAACGAACCGCCCTTGCTGTCTCTGCCTTGCCGGTTCCCCTCTTTCCACTGGGATTCTCTGCCTCTAACCCTTTTACAGAGGCTGAGTCACTGGCCTACTGGTGTTCTTCCATGCCGTCCATGGGAGGGGTGCGTCACTTGAGTGGGTTGAGTCACTGACGTGGTCTTCCTGTCTGGGTTGGCGCCCCCCCTTGGGTTGTGCCATGGCGGAGATCGTTGTGGGCTATACTCGGCCTTGTCTTAGGACGGTAAGTTGGTGGTTGGAGACATCCCTCTAGTGGTGTGGGGGCTGTGCTTTGGCAAAGTGGGTGGGGTTATATCCTGCCTGTTTGGCCCTGTCCGGGGTATCATCGGATGGGGCCACAGTGTCTTCTGATCCCTCCTGTCTCAGCCTCCAGTATTTATGCTGCAGTAGTTTATGTGTCGGGGGGCTAGGGTCAGTCTGTTACATCTGGAGTATTTCTCTTGTCTTATCCGGTGTCCTGTGTGTATTTAAATATGCTCTCTCTAATTCTCTCTTTCTCTCTTTCTGTCTTTCTCTCGGAGGACCTGAGCCCTAGGACCATGCCTCAGGACTACCTGGTATGATGACTCCTTGCTGTCCCCAGTCCACCTGGCCGTGCTGCTGCTCCAGTTTCAACTGTTCTGCCTGCGGCTATGGAACCCTGACCTGTTCACCGGACGTGCTTGTTGCACCCTCGACAACTACTATGATTATTATTATTTGACCATGCTGGTCATTTATGAACATTTTAACATTTTAACATTTTGACCATGTTCTGTTATAATATCCACCCTGCACAGCCAGAAGAGGACTGGCCACCCCTCATAGCCTGGTTCCTCTCTAGGTTTCTACCTAGGTTTTTGGCCTTTCTAGGGAGTTTTTCCTAGGGAGTTTTTCCTAGCCACCGTGCTTCTTTCACATGCTTTGCTTGCTGTTTGGGGTTTTAGGCTGGGTTTCTGTACAGCACTTTGAGAATATCAGCTGATGTACGAAGGGCTATATAAAAATAAATTTGATTTGATTTGAAATTTGATAGTCATTGTTTTATAGTCATTGTTTTTTATTGTCATTGTTTTTATAGTCATTGTTTTTATTGTCATTGTTTTATAGTCATTGTTTTATAGTCATTGTTTTTATTGTCATTGTTTTTATAGTCATTGTTTTTATTGTCATTGTTTTATAGTCAATGTTTTTATAGTCATTGTTTTTATTGTCATTGTTTTTAAAGTCATTGTTTTATAGTCATTGTTTTATAGTCATTGTTTTATAGTCATTGTTTTTATTGTCATTGTTTTATAGTCATTGTTTTATAGTCATTGTTTCTTATAGTCATTGTTTTTATAGTCATTGTTTTATAGTCATTGTTTTATAGTCATTGTTTTTATAGTCATTGTTTTATAGTCATTGTTTTTATTGTCATTGTTTTATAGTCATTGTTTTTATAGTCATTGTTTTATAGTCATTGTTTTATAGTCATTGTTTTATAGTCATTGTTTTTTAGTCATTGTTTTTATAGTCATTGTTTTTATAGTCATTGATTTTATAGTCATTGTTTTATAGTCATTGTTTTATAGTCATTGTTTTATAGTCATAGTTTTTATAGTCATTGTTTCTTATAGTCATTGTTTTATAGTCATTGTTTTATACTCATTGTTTTATAGTCATTGTTTTTATAGTCATTGTTTTTATTGTCATTGTTTTATAGTCATTGTTTTTATAGTCATTGTTTTATAGTCATTGTTTTAATTGTCATTGTTTTATAGTCATTGTTTTTATAGTCATTGTTTTATAGTCATTGTTTTATAGTCATTGTTTTTATAGTCATTGTTTTATAGTCATTGTTTTATAGTCATTGTTTTTATAGTCATTGTTTTTATAGTCATTGTTTTATAGTCATTGTTTTTATAGTCATTGTTTTATAGTCATTGTTTTATAGTCATTGTTTTTATTGTCATTGTTTTATAGTCATTGTTTTATAGTCATTGTTTTATAGTCATTGTTTTATAGTCATTGTTTTTATTGTCATTGATTTTATAGTCATTGTTTTATAGTCATTGTTTTATAGTCATTGTTTTATAGTCATTGTTTTTATTGTCATTGTTTTATAGTCATTGTTTTATAGTCATTGTTTTATAGTTATTGTTTTATTGTCATTGTTTTATAGTCATTGTTTTATAGTCATTGTTTTATAGTCATTGTTTCTTATAGTCATTGTTTTTATAGTCATTGTTTTATAGTCATTGTTTTATAGTCATTGTTTTTATAGTCATTGTTTTATAGTCATTGTTTTATAGTCATTGTTTTTATAGTCATTGTTTTATAGTCATTGTTTTTATAGTCATTGTTTTATAGTCATTGTTTTTATTGTCATTGTTTTATAGTCATTGTTTTATAGTCATTGTTTTATAGTCATTGTTTTATAGTCATTGTTTTTATAGTTATTATTTTATAGTCATTGTTTTTATTGTCATTGTTTTTATTGTCATTGTTTTATAGTCATTGTTTTATAGTCATTGTTTTATAGTCATTGTTTTTATAGTCATTGTTTTATAGTCATTGTTTTATAGTCATTGTTTTATAGTCATTGTTTTTATTGTCATTGTTTTTAAAGTCATTGTTTTATAGTCATTGTTTTATAGTCATTGTTTTATAGTCATTGTTTTATAGTCATTGTTTCTTATAGTCATTGTTTTTATAGTCATTGTTTTATAGTCATTGTTTTATAGTCATTGTTTTTATAGTCATTGTTTTATAGTCATTGTTTTTATTGTCATTGTTTTATAGTCATTGTTTTTATAGTCATTGTTTTTATAGTCATTGTTTTATAGTCATTGTTTTATAGTCATTGTTTTATAGTCATTGTTTTTATAGTCATTGTTTTTATAGTCATTGATTTTAGTCATTGTTTTATAGTCATTGTTTTATAGTAATTGTTTTTATAGTCATTGTTTTTATAGTCATTGTTTCTTATAGTCATTGTTTTATAGTCATTGTTTTATAGTCATTGTTTTTATAGTCATTGTTTTTATAGTCATTGTTTTATAGTCATTGTTTTTATAGTCATTGTTTTATAGTCATTGTTTTATAGTTATTGTTTTATAGTCAAAGTTTTATAGTCATTGTTTTATAGTCATTGTTTCTTATAGTCATTGTTTTATAGTCATTGTTTTTATAGTCATTGTTTTATAGTTATTGTTTTATAGTCAAAGTTTTATAGTCATTGTTTTTATAGTCATTGTTTTATAGTCATTGTTTTTATAGTCATTGTTTTATAGTCATTGTTTTTATAGTCATTGTTTTATAGTCATTGTTTTTATTGTCATTGTTTTATAGTCATTGTTTTATAGTCATTGTTTTATAGTCATTGTTTTTATAGTTATTATTTTATAGTCATTGTTTTTATTGTCATTGTTTTTATTGTCATTGTTTTATAGTCATTGTTTTATAGTCATTGTTTTATAGTCATTGTTTTTATAGTCATTGTTTTATAGTCATTGTTTTATAGTCATTGTTTTATAGTCATTGTTTTTATTGTCATTGTTTTTATAGTCATTGTTTTTATTGTCATTGTTTTATAGTCATTGTTTTATAGTCATTGTTTTTATTGTCATTGTTTTTATAGTCATTGTTTTTATTGTCATTGTTTTATAGTCATTGTTTTTAAAGTCATTGTTTTATAGTCATTGTTTTATAGTCATTGTTTTATAGTCATTGTTTTATAGTCATTGTTTCTTATAGTCATTGTTTTTATAGTCATTGTTTTATAGTCATTGTTTTATAGTCATTGTTTTTATAGTCATTGTTTTATAGTCATTGTTTTTATTGTCATTGTTTTATAGTCATTGTTTTATAGTCATTGTTTTATAGTCATTGTTTTATAGTCATTGTTTTTATAGTTATTATTTTATAGTCATTGTTTTTATTGTCATTGTTTTTATTGTCATTGTTTTATAGTCATTGTTTTATAGTCATTGTTTTATAGTCATTGTTTTTATAGTCATTGTTTTATAGTCATTGTTTTATAGTCATTGTTTTATAGTCATTGTTTTTATAGTCATTGTTTTATAGTCATTGTTTTATAGTCATTGTTTTATAGTCATTGTTTATATTGTCATTGTTTTTATAGTCATTGTTTTTATTGTCATTGTTTTATAGTCATTGTTTTATAGTCATTGTTTTTATTGTCATTGTTTTTATAGTCATTGTTTTTATTGTCATTGTTTTATAGTCATTGTTTTTATAGTCATTGTTTTTATTGTCATTGTTTTTAAAGTCATTGTTTTATAGTCATTGTTTTATAGTCATTGTTTTATAGTCATTGTTTTTATTGTCATTGTTTTATAGTCATTGTTTTATAGTCATTGTTTCTTATAGTCATTGTTTTTATAGTCATTGTTTTATAGTCATTGTTTTATAGTCATTGTTTTTATAGTCATTGTTTTATAGTCATTGTTTTATAGTTATTGTTTTATAGTCATTGTTTTATAGTCATTGTTTTATAGTCATTGTTTTTATTGTCATTGTTTTAAAGTCATTGTTTTATAGTCATTGTTTTATAGTCATTGTTTTTATTGTCATTGTTTTATAGTCATTGTTTTATAGTCATTGTTTTATAGTCATTGTTTCTTATAGTCATTGTTTTTATAGTCATTGTTTTATAGTCATTGTTTTTATAGTCATTGTTTGATATAGTCATTGTTTCTTATAGTCATTGTTTTATAGTCATTGTTTTATAGTCATTGTTTTTATTGTCATTGTTTTATAGTCATTGTTTTATAGTCATTGTTTTATAGTCATTGTTTCTTATAGTCATTGTTTTGATAGTCATTGTTTTATAGTCATTGTTTTATAGTCATTGTTTTTATTGTCATTGTTTTTATAGTCATTGTTTTATAGTCATTGATTTTATAGTCATTGTTTTATAGTCATTGTTTTATAGTCATTGTTTTTATTGTCATTGTTTTATAGTCATTGTTTTATAGTCATTGTTTTATAGTCATTGTTTTTATAGTCATTGTTTTTATAGTCATTGTTTTATAGTCATTGTTTTATATTCATTGTTTTATAGTCATTGTTTTATAGTCATTGTTTTTATTGTCATTGTTTTATAGTCATTGTTTTATAGTCATTGTTTTATAGTCATTGTTTCTTATAGTCATTGTTTTTATAGTCATTGTTTTATAGTCATTGTTTTTATAGTCATTGTTTTATAGTCATTGTTTTATAGTCATTGTTTCTTATAGTCATTGTTTTTATAGTCATTGTTTTATAGTCATTGTTTTTATAGTCATTGTTTGTTATAGTCATTGTTTCTTATAGTCATTGTTTTATAGTCATTGTTTTATAGTCATTGTTTTTATAGTCATTGTTTCTTATAGTCATTGTTTTATAGTCATTGTTTTATAGTCATTGTTTTTATAGTCATTGTTTTTATAGTCATTGTTTCTTATAGTCATTGTGTTATAGTCATTGTTTTATAGTCATTGTTTTTATAGTCATTGTTTTTATAGTCATTGTTTTATAGTCATTGTTTTTATAGTCATTGTTTTATAGTCATTGTTTTATAGTTATTGTTTTATAGTCAAAGTTTTATAGTCATTGTTTTATAGTCATTGTTTCTTATAGTCATTGTTTTATAGTCATTGTTTTTATAGTCATTGTTTTATAGTTATTGTTTTATAGTCAAAGTTTTATAGTCATTGTTTTTATAGTCATTGTTTTATAGTCATTGTTTTTATAGTCATTGTTTTATAGTCATTGTTTTTATAGTCATTGTTTTATAGTCATTGTTTTTATTGTCATTGTTTTATAGACATTGTTTTATAGTCATTGTTTTATAGTCATTGTTTTATAGTCATTGTTTTTATAGTTATTATTTTATAGTCATTGTTTTTATTGTCATTGTTTTTATTGTCATTGTTTTATAGTCATTGTTTTATAGTCATTGTTTTATAGTCATTGTTTTTATAGTCATTGTTTTATAGTCATTGTTTTATAGTCATTGTTTTATAGTCATTGTTTTTATTGTCATTGTTTTTATAGTCATTGTTTTTATTGTCATTGTTTTATAGTCATTGTTTTATAGTCATTGTTTTTATTGTCATTGTTTTTATAGTCATTGTTTTTATTGTCATTGTTTTATAGTCATTGTTTTTAAAGTCATTGTTTTATAGTCATTGTTTTATAGTCATTGTTTTATAGTCATTGTTTTATAGTCATTGTTTCTTATAGTCATTGTTTTTATAGTCATTGTTTTATAGTCATTGTTTTATAGTCATTGTTTTTATAGTCATTGTTTTATAGTCATTGTTTTTATTGTCATTGTTTTATAGTCATTGTTTTATAGTCATTGTTTTATAGTCATTGTTTTATAGTCATTGTTTTTATAGTTATTATTTTATAGTCATTGTTTTTATTGTCATTGTTTTTATTGTCATTGTTTTATAGTCATTGTTTTATAGTCATTGTTTTATAGTCATTGTTTTTATAGTCATTGTTTTATAGTCATTGTTTTATAGTCATTGTTTTATAGTCATTGTTTTTATAGTCATTGTTTTATAGTCATTGTTTTATAGTCATTGTTTTATAGTCATTGTTTATATTGTCATTGTTTTTATAGTCATTGTTTTTATTGTCATTGTTTTATAGTCATTGTTTTATAGTCATTGTTTTTATTGTCATTGTTTTTATAGTCATTGTTTTTATTGTCATTGTTTTATAGTCATTGTTTTTATAGTCATTGTTTTTATTGTCATTGTTTTTAAAGTCATTGTTTTATAGTCATTGTTTTATAGTCATTGTTTTATAGTCATTGTTTTTATTGTCATTGTTTTATAGTCATTGTTTTATAGTCATTGTTTCTTATAGTCATTGTTTTTATAGTCATTGTTTTATAGTCATTGTTTTATAGTCATTGTTTTTATAGTCATTGTTTTATAGTCATTGTTTTATAGTTATTGTTTTATAGTCATTGTTTTATAGTCATTGTTTTATAGTCATTGTTTTTATTGTCATTGTTTTATAATCATTGTTTTATAGTCATTGTTTTATAGTCATTGTTTTTATTGTCATTGTTTTATAGTCATTGTTTTATAGTCATTGTTTTATAGTCATTGTTTCTTATAGTCATTGTTTTTATAGTCATTGTTTTATAGTCATTGTTTTATAGTCATTGTTTTATATTCATTGTTTTATAGTCATTGTTTTATAGTCATTGTTTTTATTGTCATTGTTTTATAGTCATTGTTTTATAGTCATTGTTTTATAGTCATTGTTTCTTATAGTCATTGTTTTTATAGTCATTGTTTTATAGTCATTGTTTTTATAGTCATTGTTTTATAGTCATTGTTTTATAGTCATTGTTTCTTATAGTCATTGTTTTTATAGTCATTGTTTTATAGTCATTGTTTTTATAGTCATTGTTTGTTATAGTCATTGTTTCTTATAGTCATTGTTTTATAGTCATTGTTTTATAGTCATTGTTTTTATAGTCATTGTTTCTTATAGTCATTGTTTTATAGTCATTGTTTTATAGTCATTGTTTCTTATAGTCATTGTTTTTATAGTCATTGTTTTATAGTCATTGTTTTATAGTCATTGTTTTTATAGTCATTGTTTTATAGTCATTGTTTTTATTGTCATTGTTTTATAGTCATTGTTTTATAGTCATTGTTTTATAGTCAATGTTTTATAGTCATTGTTTTTATAGTTATTATTTTATAGTCATTGTTTTTATTGTCATTGTTTTTATTGTCATTGTTTTATAGTCATTGTTTTATAGTCATTGTTTTATAGTCATTGTTTTTATAGTCATTGTTTTATAGTCATTGTTTTATAGTCATTGTTTTATAGTCATTGTTTTTATAGTCATTGTTTTATAGTCATTGTTTTATAGTCATTGTTTTATAGTCATTGTTTATATTGTCATTGTTTTTATAGTCATTGTTTTTATTGTCATTGTTTTATAGTCATTGTTTTATAGTCATTGTTTTTATTGTCATTGTTTTTATAGTCATTGTTTTTATTGTCATTGTTTTATAGTCATTGTTTTTATAGTCATTGTTTTTATTGTCATTGTTTTTAAAGTCATTGTTTTATAGTCATTGTTTTATAGTCATTGTTTTATAGTCATTGTTTTTATTGTCATTGTTTTATAGTCATTGTTTTATAGTCATTGTTTCTTATAGTCATTGTTTTTATAGTCATTGTTTTATAGTCATTGTTTTATAGTCATTGTTTTTATAGTCATTGTTTTATAGTCATTGTTTTATAGTTATTGTTTTATAGTCATTGTTTTATAGTCATTGTTTTATAGTCATTGTTTTTATTGTCATTGTTTTATAGTCATTGTTTTATAGTCATTGTTTTATAGTCATTGTTTTTATTGTCATTGTTTTATAGTCATTGTTTTATAGTCATTGTTTTATAGTCATTGTTTCTTATAGTCATTGTTTTTATAGTCATTGTTTTATAGTCATTGTTTTTATAGTCATTGTTTGATATAGTCATTGTTTCTTATAGTCATTGTTTTATAGTCATTGTTTTATAGTCATTGTTTTTATTGTCATTGTTTTATAGTCATTGTTTTATAGTCATTGTTTTATAGTCATTGTTTCTTATAGTCATTGTTTTTATAGTCATTGTTTTATAGTCATTGTTTTATAGTCATTGTTTTTATTGTCATTGTTTTTATAGTCATTGTTTTATAGTCATTGATTTTATAGTCATTGTTTTATAGTCATTGTTTTATAGTCATTGTTTTTATTGTCATTGTTTTATAGTCATTGTTTTATAGTCATTGTTTTATAGTCATTGTTTTTATAGTCATTGTTTTTATAGTCATTGTTTTATAGTCATTGTTTTATATTCATTGTTTTATAGTCATTGTTTTATAGTCATTGTTTTTATTGTCATTGTTTTATAGTCATTGTTTTATAGTCATTGTTTTATAGTCATTGTTTCTTATAGTCATTGTTTTTATAGTCATTGTTTTATAGTCATTGTTTTTATAGTCATTGTTTTATAGTCATTGTTTTATAGTCATTGTTTCTTATAGTCATTGTTTTTATAGTCATTGTTTTATAGTCATTGTTTTTATAGTCATTGTTTGTTATAGTCATTGTTTCTTATAGTCATTGTTTTATAGTCATTGTTTTATAGTCATTGTTTTTATAGTCATTGTTTCTTATAGTCATTGTTTTATAGTCATTGTTTTATAGTCATTGTTTTATAGTCATTGTTTTATAGTCATTGTTTTTATAGTCATGGTTTTATAGTGATTGTTTTATAGTCATTGTTTTATAGTCATTGTTTCTTATAGTCATTGTTTTTATAGTCATTGATTTTATAGTCATTGTTTTTATTGTCATTGTTTTTATTGTCATTGTTTTATAGTCATTGTTTTTATAGTCATTGTTTTATAGTCATTGTTTTATAGTCATTGTTTTTATAGTCATTGTTTTATAGTCATTGTTTTATAGTCATTGTTTTTATAGTCATTGTTTTTATAGTCATTGTTTTATAGTCATTGTTTTTATAGTCATTGTTTTATAGTCATTGTTTTATAGTCATTGTTTTTATTGTCATTGTTTTATAGTCATTGTTTTATAGTCATTGTTTTATAGTCATTGTTTTTATTGTCATTGTTTTATAGTCATTGATTTTATAGTCATTGTTTTTATAGTCATTGTTTTATAGTCATTGTTTTATAGTCATTGTTTTTATTGTCATTGTTTTATAGTCATTGTTTTATAGTCATTGTTTTATAGTCATTGTTTTTATTGTCATTGTTTTATAGTCATTGATTTTATAGTCATTGTTTTATAGTCATTGTTTTATAGTCATTGTTTTATAGTCATTGTTTTATAGTTATTGTTTTATAGTCATTGTTTTATAGTCATTGTTTTATAGTCATTGTTTTATAGTCATTGTTTTATAGTCATTGTTTCTTATAGTCATTGTTTTTATAGTCATTGTTTTATAGTCATTGTTTTATAGTCATTGTTTTTATAGTCATTGTTTTATAGTCATTGTTTTATAGTCATTGTTTTTATAGTCATTGTTTTATAGTCATTGTTTTTATAGTCATTGTTTTATAGTCATTGTTTTTATAGTCATTGTTTTATAGTCATTGTTTTATAGTCATTGTTTTTATTGTCATTGTTTTATAGTCATTGTTTTATAGTCATTGTTTTATAGTCATTGTTTTTATAGTTATTATTTTATAGTCATTGTTTTTATAGTCATTGTTTTATAGTCATTGTTTTTATAGTCATTGTTTTATAGTCATTTTTTTATTGTCATTGTTTTTATTGTCATTGTTTTATAGTCATTGTTTTATAGTCATTGTTTTATAGTCATTGTTTTATAGTCATTGTTTTTATAGTTATTATTTTATAGTCATTGTTTTTATTGTCATTGTTTTTATTGTCATTGTTTTATAGTCATTGTTTTATAGTCATTGTTTTATAGTCATTGTTTTTATAGTCATTGTTTTATAGTCATTGTTTTCCTGGTATACAGAAAATACACGAGCTCTGAAGCAAGCTTCCAGAAAATTGGAACGGAAATGGCGCCACACCAAACTGGAAGTCTTCCGACTAGCTTGGAAAGACAGTACCGTGCAGTATCGAAGAGCCCTTACTGCTGCTCGATCATCCTATTTTTCCAACTTAATTGAGGAAAATAAGAACAATCCGAAATTTCTTTTTGATACTGTCGCAAAGCTAACTAAAAAGCAGCCTTCGCAAATGGAGGATGGCTTTCACTTCAGCAGTAATAAATTTATGAACTTCTTTGAGGAAAAGATCATGATCATTAGAAAGCAAATTACAGACTCCTCTTTAAATCTGGGTATTCCTCCAAAGCTCCATTGTCCTGAGTCTGCACAACTCTGCCAGGACCTAGGATCAAGGGAGATACTAAAGTGTTTTAGTACTATATCTCTTGACGCAATGATGAAAATAATCATGGCCTCCAAACCCTCAAGCTGCATACTGGACCCTATTCCAACTAAACTACTGAAAGAGCTGCTTCCTGTGCTTGGCCCTCCTATGTTGAACATAATAAACGGCTCTCTATCCACCGGATGTGTACCAAGCTCACTAAAAGTGGCAGTAATAAAGCCTCTCTTGAAAAAGCCGAATCTTGATCCAGAAATTATAAAAAACTATCGGCCTATATCGAATCTTCCATTCCTCTCCAAAATTTTTGAAAAAGCTGTTGCACAGCAACTGACTGCCTTCCTGAAGACAAACAATGTATACGAAACGCTTCAGTCTGGTTTTAGACCCCATCATAGCACTGAGACTGCACTTGTGAAGGTGGTAAATGACCTTTTAATGACGTCAGACCGAGGCTCTGCATCTGTCCTCGTGCTCCTAGATCTTAGTGCCGCTTTTGATACCATCGATCACCACATTCTTTTGGAGAGATTGGAAACCCAAATTGGTCTACATGGACAAGTTCTGGCCTGGTTTAGATCTTATCTGTCGGAAAGATATCAGTTTGTCTCTGTGAATGGTTTGTCCTCTGACAAATCAATTGTAAATTTCGGTGTTCCTCAAGGTTCCGTTTTAGGACCACTATTGTTTTCACTATATATTTTACCTCTTGGGGATGTCATTCGAAAACATAATGTTAAATTTCACTGCTATGCGGACGACACACAGCTGTACATTTCAATGAAACATGGTGAAGCCCCAAAATTGCCCTCGCTAGAAGCCTGTGTTTCAGACATAAAGAAGTGGATGGCTGCAAACTTTCTACTTTTAAACTCGGACAAAACAGAGATGCTTGTTCTAGGTCCCAAGAAACAAAGAGATCTTCTGTTGAATCTGACAATTAATCTGGATGGTTGTACAGTCGTCTCAAATAAAACTGTGAAGGACCTCGGCGTTACTCTGGACCCTGATCTCTCTTTTGAAGAACATATCAAGACTGTTTCAAGGACAGCTTTTTTCCATCTACGTAACATTGCAAAAATCAGAAATTTTCTGTCCAAAAATGACGCAGAAAAATTAATCCATGCTTTTGTTACTTCTAGGCTGGACTACTGCAATGCTCTACTTTCCGGCTACCCGGATAAAGCACTAAATAAACTTCAGTTAGTGCTAAATACGGCTGCTAGAATCCTGACTAGAACCAAAAAATTTGATCATATTACTCCAGTGTTAGCCTCCCTACACTGGCTTCCTGTTAAGGCAAGGGCTGATTTCAAGGTTTTACTGCTAACCTACAAAGCATTACATGGGCTTGCTCCTACCTATCTTTCCGATTTGGTCCTGCCGTACATACCTACACGTACGCTACGGTCACAAGACGCAGGCCTCCTAATTGTCCCTAGAATTTCTAAGCAAACGGCTGGAGGTAGGGCTTTCTCCTATAGAGCTCCATTTTTATGGAATGGTCTGCCTACCAATGTGAGAGACGCAGACTCAGTCTCAACCTTTAAGTCTTTACTGAAGACTTATCTCTTCAGTAGGTCCTATGATTAAGTATAGTCTGGCCCAGGAGTGTGAAGGTGAACGGAAAGGCTGGAGCAACGAACCGCCCTTGCTGTCTCTGCCTTGCCGGTTCCCCTCTTTCCACTGGGATTCTCTGCCTCTAACCCTTTTACAGAGGCTGAGTCACTGGCCTACTGGTGTTCTTCCATGCCGTCCATGGGAGGGGTGCGTCACTTGAGTGGGTTGAGTCACTGACGTGGTCTTCCTGTCTGGGTTGGCGCCCCCCCCTTGGGTTGTGCCATGGCGGAGATCGTTGTGGGCTATACTCGGCCTTGTCTTAGGACGGTAAGTTGGTGGTTGGAGACATCCCTCTAGTGGTGTGGGGGCTGTGCTTTGGCAAAGTGGGTGGGGTTATATCCTGCCTGTTTGGCCCTGTCCGGGGTATCATCGGATGGGGCCACAGTGTCTTCTGATCCCTCCTGTCTCAGCCTCCAGTATTTATGCTGCAGTAGTTTATGTGTCGGGGGGCTAGGGTCAGTCTGTTACATCTGGAGTATTTCTCTTGTCTTATCCGGTGTCCTGTGTGTATTTAAATATGCTCTCTCTAATTCTCTCTTTCTCTCTTTCTGTCTTTCTCTCGGAGGACCTGAGCCCTAGGACCATGCCTCAGGACTACCTGGTATGATGACTCCTTGCTGTCCCCAGTCCACCTGGCCGTGCTGCTGCTCCAGTTTCAACTGTTCTGCCTGCGGCTATGGAACCCTGACCTGTTCACCGGACGTGCTTGTTGCACCCTCGACAACTACTATGATTATTATTATTTGACCATGCTGGTCATTTATGAACATTTTAACATTTTAACATTTTGACCATGTTCTGTTATAATATCCACCCTGCACAGCCAGAAGAGGACTGGCCACCCCTCATAGCCTGGTTCCTCTCTAGGTTTCTTCCTAGGTTTTTGGCCTTTCTAGGGAGTTTTTCCTAGGGAGTTTTTCCTAGCCACCGTGCTTCTTTCACATGCTTTGCTTGCTGTTTGGGGTTTTAGGCTGGGTTTCTGTACAGCACTTTGAGAATATCAGCTGATGTACGAAGGGCTATATAAAAATAAATTTGATTTGATTTGAAATTTGATAGTCATTGTTTTATAGTCATTGTTTTTTATTGTCATTGTTTTTATAGTCATTGTTTTTATTGTCATTGTTTTATAGTCATTGTTTTATAGTCATTGTTTTTATTGTCATTGTTTTTATAGTAATTGTTTTTATTGTCATTGTTTTATAGTCAATGTTTTTATAGTCATTGTTTTTATTGTCATTGTTTTTAAAGTCATTGTTTTATAGTCATTGTTTTATAGTCATTGTTTTATAGTCATTGTTTTTATTGTCATTGTTTTATAGTCATTGTTTTATAGTCATTGTTTCTTATAGTCATTGTTTTTATAGTCATTGTTTTATAGTCATTGTTTTATAGTCATTGTTTTTATAGTCATTGTTTTATAGTCATTGTTTTTATTGTCATTGTTTTATAGTCATTGTTTTTATAGTCATTGGTTTATAGTCATTGTTTTATAGTCATTGTTTTATAGTCATTGTTTTTTAGTCATTGTTTTTATAGTCATTGTTTTTATAGTCATTGATTTTATAGTCATTGTTTTATAGTCATTGTTTTATAGTCATTGTTTTATAGTCATAGTTTTTATAGTCATTGTTTCTTATAGTCATTGTTTTATAGTCATTGTTTTATAGTCATTGTTTTATAGTCATTGTTTTTATAGTCATTGTTTTTATTGTCATTGTTTTATAGTCATTGTTTTTATAGTCATTGTTTTATAGTCATTGTTTTAATTGTCATTGTTTTATAGTCATTGTTTTTATAGTCATTGTTTTATAGTCATTGTTTTATAGTCATTGTTTTTATAGTCATTGTTTTATAGTCATTGTTTTATAGTCATTGTTTTTATAGTCATTGTTTTTATAGTCATTGTTTTATAGTCATTGTTTTTATAGTCATTGTTTTATAGTCATTGTTTTTATTGTCATTGTTTTATAGTCATTGTTTTATAGTCATTGTTTTATAGTCATTGTTTTATAGTCATTGTTTTTATTGTCATTGATTTTATAGTCATTGTTTTATAGTCATTGTTTTATAGTCATTGTTTTATAGTCATTGTTTTTATTGTCATTGTTTTATAGTCATTGTTTTATAGTCATTGTTTTATAGTTATTGTTTTATTGTCATTGTTTTATAGTCATTGTTTTATAGTCATTGTTTTATAGTCATTGTTTCTTATAGTCATTGTTTTTATAGTCATTGTTTTATAGTCATTGTTTTATAGTCATTGTTTTTATAGTCATTGTTTTATAGTCATTGTTTTATAGTCATTGTTTTTATAGTCATTGTTTTATAGTCATTGTTTTTATAGTCATTGTTTTATAGTCATTGTTTTTATTGTCATTGTTTTATAGTCATTGTTTTATAGTCATTGTTTTTATAGTCATTGTTTTTATAGTCATTGTTTTATAGTCATTGTTTTTATAGTCATTGTTTTATAGTCATTGTTTTATAGTCATTGTTTTTATTGTCATTGTTTTATAGTCATTGTTTTATAGTCATTGTTTTATAGTCATTGTTTTTATTGTCATTGTTTTATAGTCATTGATTTTATAGTCATTGTTTTTATAGTCATTGTTTTATAGTCATTGTTTTATAGTCATTGTTTTTATTGTCATTGTTTTATAGTCATTGTTTTATAGTCATTGTTTTATAGTCATTGTTTTATAGTCATTGTTTTTATTGTCATTGTTTTATAGTCATTGATTTTATAGTCATTGTTTTATAGTCATTGTTTTATAGTCATTGTTTTATAGTCATTGTTTTATAGTCATTGTTTTATAGTCATTGTTTCTTATAGTCATTGTTTTTATAGTCATTGTTTTATAGTCATTGTTTTATAGTCATTGTTTTTATAGTCATTGTTTTATAGTCATTGTTTTATAGTCATTGTTTTTATAGTCATTGTTTTATAGTCATTGTTTTTATAGTCATTGTTTTATAGTCATTGTTTTTATAGTCATTGTTTTATAGTCATTGTTTTATAGTCATTGTTTTTATTGTCATTGTTTTATAGTCATTGTTTTATAGTCATTGTTTTATAGTCATTGTTTTTATAGTTATTATTTTATAGTCATTGTTTTTATAGTCATTGTTTTATAGTCATTGTTTTTATAGTCATTGTTTTATAGTCATTTTTTTATAGTCATTGTTTTTATTGTCATTGTTTTATAGTCATTGTTTTATAGTCATTGTTTTATAGTCATTGTTTTATAGTCATTGTTTTTATAGTTATTATTTTATAGTCATTGTTTTTATTGTCATTGTTTTTATTGTCATTGTTTTATAGTCATTGTTTTATAGTCATTGTTTTATAGTCATTGTTTTTATAGTCATTGTTTTATAGTCATTGTTTTCCTGGTATACAGAAAATACACGAGCTCTGAAGCAAGCTTCCAGAAAATTGGAACGGAAATGGCGCCACACCAAACTGGAAGTCTTCCGACTAGCTTGGAAAGACAGTACCGTGCAGTATCGAAGAGCCCTTACTGCTGCTCGATCATCCTATTTTTCCAACTTAATTGAGGAAAATAAGAACAATCCGAAATTTCTTTTTGATACTGTCGCAAAGCTAACTAAAAAGCAGCCTTCGCAAATGGAGGATGGCTTTCACTTCAGCAGTAATAAATTTATGAACTTCTTTGAGGAAAAGATCATGATCATTAGAAAGCAAATTACAGACTCCTCTTTAAATCTGGGTATTCCTCCAAAGCTCCATTGTCCTGAGTCTGCACAACTCTGCCAGGACCTAGGATCAAGGGAGATACTAAAGTGTTTTAGTACTATATCTCTTGACGCAATGATGAAAATAATCATGGCCTCCAAACCCTCAAGCTGCATACTGGACCCTATTCCAACTAAACTACTGAAAGAGCTGCTTCCTGTGCTTGGCCCTCCTATGTTGAACATAATAAACGGCTCTCTATCCACCGGATGTGTACCAAGCTCACTAAAAGTGGCAGTAATAAAGCCTCTCTTGAAAAAGCCGAATCTTGATCCAGAAATTATAAAAAACTATCGGCCTATATCGAATCTTCCATTCCTCTCCAAAATTTTAGAAAAAGCTGTTGCACAGCAACTGACTGCCTTCCTGAAGACAAACAATGTATACGAAACGCTTCAGTCTGGTTTTAGACCCCATCATAGCACTGAGACTGCACTTGTGAAGGTGGTAAATGACCTTTTAATGACGTCAGACCGAGGCTCTGCATCTGTCCTCGTGCTCCTAGATCTTAGTGCCGCTTTTGATACCATCGATCACCACATTCTTTTGGAGAGATTGGAAACCCAAATTGGTCTACATGGACAAGTTCTGGCCTGGTTTAGATCTTATCTGTCGGAAAGATATCAGTTTGTCTCTGTGAATGGTTTGTCCTCTGACAAATCAATTGTAAATTTCGGTGTTCCTCAAGGTTCCGTTTTAGGACCACTATTGTTTTCACTATATATTTTACCTCTTGGGGATGTCATTCGAAAACATAATGTTAAATTTCACTGCTATGCGGACGACACACAGCTGTACATTTCAATGAAACATGGTGAAGCCCCAAAATTGCCCTCGCTAGAAGCCTGTGTTTCAGACATAAAGAAGTGGATGGCTGCAAACTTTCTACTTTTAAACTCGGACAAAACAGAGATGCTTGTTCTAGGTCCCAAGAAACAAAGAGATCTTCTGTTGAATCTGACAATTAATCTGGATGGTTGTACAGTCGTCTCAAATAAAACTGTGAAGGACCTCGGCGTTACTCTGGACCCTGATCTCTCTTTTGAAGAACATATCAAGACTGTTTCAAGGACAGCTTTTTTCCATCTACGTAACATTGCAAAAATCAGAAATTTTCTGTCCAAAAATGACGCAGAAAAATTAATCCATGCTTTTGTTACTTCTAGGCTGGACTACTGCAATGCTCTACTTTCCGGCTACCCGGATAAAGCACTAAATAAACTTCAGTTAGTGCTAAATACGGCTGCTAGAATCCTGACTAGAACCAAAAAATTTGATCATATTACTCCAGTGTTAGCCTCCCTACACTGGCTTCCTGTTAAGGCAAGGGCTGATTTCAAGGTTTTACTGCTAACCTACAAAGCATTACATGGGCTTGCTCCTACCTATCTTTCCGATTTGGTCCTGCCGTACATACCTACACGTACGCTACGGTCACAAGACGCAGGCCTCCTAATTGTCCCTAGAATTTCTAAGCAAACGGCTGGAGGTAGGGCTTTCTCCTATAGAGCTCCATTTTTATGGAATGGTCTGCCTACCAATGTGAGAGACGCAGACTCAGTCTCAACCTTTAAGTCTTTACTGAAGACTTATCTCTTCAGTAGGTCCTATGATTAAGTATAGTCTGGCCCAGGAGTGTGAAGGTGAACGGAAAGGCTGGAGCAACGAACCGCCCTTGCTGTCTCTGCCTTGCCGGTTCCCCTCTTTCCACTGGGATTCTCTGCCTCTAACCCTTTTACAGAGGCTGAGTCACTGGCCTACTGGTGTTCTTCCATGCCGTCCATGGGAGGGGTGCGTCACTTGAGTGGGTTGAGTCACTGACGTGGTCTTCCTGTCTGGGTTGGCGCCCCCCCTTGGGTTGTGCCATGGCGGAGATCGTTGTGGGCTATACTCGGCCTTGTCTTAGGACGGTAAGTTGGTGGTTGGAGACATCCCTCTAGTGGTGTGGGGGCTGTGCTTTGGCAAAGTGGGTGGGGTTATATCCTGCCTGTTTGGCCCTGTCCGGGGTATCATCGGATGGGGCCACAGTGTCTTCTGATCCCTCCTGTCTCAGCCTCCAGTATTTATGCTGCAGTAGTTTATGTGTCGGGGGCTAGGGTCAGTCTGTTACATCTGGAGTATTTCTCTTGTCTTATCCGGTGTCCTGTGTGTATTTAAATATGCTCTCTCTAATTCTCTCTTTCTCTCTTTCTGTCTTTCTCTCGGAGGACCTGAGCCCTAGGACCATGCCTCAGGACTACCTGGTATGATGACTCCTTGCTGTCCCCAGTCCACCTGGCCGTGCTGCTGCTCCAGTTTCAACTGTTCTGCCTGCGGCTATGGAACCCTGACCTGTTCACCGGACGTGCTTGTTGCACCCTCGACAACTACTATGATTATTATTATTTGACCATGCTGGTCATTTATGAACATTTTAACATTTTAACATTTTGACCATGTTCTGTTATAATATCCACCCTGCACAGCCAGAAGAGGACTGGCCACCCCTCATAGCCTGGTTCCTCTCTAGGTTTCTTCCTAGGTTTTTGGCCTTTCTAGGGAGTTTTTCCTAGGGAGTTTTTCCTAGCCACCGTGCTTCTTTCACATGCTTTGCTTGCTGTTTGGGGTTTTAGGCTGGGTTTCTGTACAGCACTTTGAGAATATCAGCTGATGTACGAAGGGCTATATAAAAATAAATTTGATTTTGAAATTTGAGTTGGGTAGCCTGGTCCTCGGAGGCGTACCGGCGACCAGATGCGCTGCGCAGGCATCCTCCTACCAGGCTGGATGCCCGCTCTAGCACGGCACCTGCGAGGGGCTGGAATAACGCGCACCGGACTGTGCGTGCGTATGGGTGAGATAGTGCGCTCCTCAGCGAAACATAGCGCTCTCCACCCCATACTCTCCTCCATATAACCACGGGTAGCTGGCTTCCGGCTCTTCTTACACCTAGCCAAACTACCCGTGTGCCCCCCCCCCAAAAAAATTATTGGGGGTGCCTCTCGTGCATCTCCTTCAGCGCGTCCACTCTGGCCTCGTACCACCGCCTCTCTGCCTTGGCTGCCTCAATTTCCCACTGCGGGCGGCGATAATCCCCAGCCTGATGCCAGGGTCCGGCCCCGTCCAGAACTTCCTCCCAAGTCCACTTCTCCCGCCAGTCCAACTCGAACTCCGTCTGCTCCTTCCTCTGCTGCTTGGTCCTTTGGTGGTGGGTGATTCTGTCACGGTTGTCGTTGGTATAAATGGAGGACCAAAACGCAGCAAGTACGTGAATGCTCATCTTGATTTTTAATTATCTTCAAAAATGAACATACAACATAACAAAACTGAAAAACGAACAACTAACAAACAGTCTGGCAAAGCAAAGCTCAACACAGAACAATCACCCACAAATCACAAACACAAACACACCCTAATATATGGGACTCTCAATCAAAGGCAGATAGACCACACCTGCCTTCAACTGAGAGTCCCAACCCCAATTAACCAAACATAGACATACACTCACTAGACTCCACATAGAACTACCTAGACATAAACCAAAACCCGGAAATACTAAACCAAACACCCTTTTAACAAACACACCACCCCGAACCACATAAAACAAATACCCTCTGCCACGCCCTGACCAAACTACAAAACAATTAACTTTATATACTGGCCAGGACGTGACAGTTTTACAGTCATTGTTTTACAGTCATTGTTTTTATTGTCATTGTTTTTATTGTTATTGTTTTATAGTCATTGTTTTATAGTCATTGTTTTATAGTCATTGTTTTTATAGTCATTGTTTTTATAGTCATGGTTTTACAGTCATTGTTTTATAGTCATTATTTTTATTGTCATTGTTTTTATTGTTATTGTTTTATAGTCATTGTTTTATAGTCATTGTTTTATAGTCATTGTTTTTATAGTCATTGTTTCTTATAGTCATTGTTTTTATAG
The DNA here is from genome assembly GCF_905237065.1 of Salmo salar. Taxonomy (NCBI): domain Eukaryota; kingdom Metazoa; phylum Chordata; class Actinopteri; order Salmoniformes; family Salmonidae; genus Salmo; species Salmo salar. Next base: position 1,271,427 of record NC_059454.1, read on the forward strand.
TCATTGTTTTTATAGTCATTGTTTCTTATAGTCATTGTTTTTATAGTCATTGTTTTTATAGTCATTGTTTTATAGTCATTGTTTTATAGTCATTGTTTTATAGTTATTGTTTTTATAGTCATTGTTTTTATAGTCATTGTTTTATAGTCATTGTTTTATAGTCATTGTTTTATAGTCATTGTTTTTATAGTCATTGTTTTATAGTCATTGTTTTATAGTCATTGTTTTTATAGTCATTGTTTTATAGTCATTGTTTTATAGTCATTGTTTTATAGTCATTGTTTTATAGTCATTGTTTTTATAGTCATTGTTTCTTATAGTCATTGATTTTATAGTCATGGTTTTATAGTCATTGTTTTATAGTCATTGTTTTACAGTCATTGTTTTATAGTCATTGTTTTATAGTCATTGTTTTTACTGTCATGGTTTTATAGTCATGGTTTTATAGTCATTGTTTTATAGTCATTGTTTTACAGTCATTGTTTTACAGTCATTGTTTTACAGTCATAGTTTTATAGTCATTGTTTTTATTGTCATTGTTTTTATTGTTATTGTTTTATAGTCATTGTTTTTATAGTCATGGTTTTATAGTCATTGTTTTACAGTCATTGTTTTATAGTCATTGTTTTTATTGTCATTGTTTTTATTGTCATTGTTTTTATTGTTATTGTTTTATAGTCATTGTTTTATAGTCATTGTTTTATAGTCATTGATTTTATTGTCATTGTTTCTTATAGTCATTGTTTTATAGTCATTGTTTTATAGTCCTTGTTTTTATAGTCATTGTTTTTATAGTCATTGTTTTTATAGTCATTGTTTTATAGTCATTGTTTTATAGTCATTGTTTTATAGTCATTGTTATTATAGTCATTGTTTTATAGTCATTGTTTTATAGTCATTGTTTTATAGTCATTGTTTTTATTGTCAATGTTTTTATAGTCATTGTTTTATAGTCATTGTTTTATAGTCATTGTTTTATAGTCATTGTTTTTATAGTCATTGTTTTTATTGTCATTGTTTTTATAGTCATTGTTTCATAGTCATTGTTTTATAGTCATTGTTTTTATAGTCATTGTTTTTATAGTCATGGTTTTACAGTCATTGTTTTATAGTCATTGTTTTTATTGTCATTGTTTTTATTGTTATTGTTTTATAGTCATTGTTTTATAGTCATTGTTTTATAGTCATTGTTTTTATAGTCATTGTTTCTTATAGTCATTGTTTTTATAGTCATTGTTTTTATAGTCATTGTTTCTTATAGTCATTGTTTTTATAGTCATTGTTTTTATAGTCATTGTTTTTATAGTCATTGTTTTATAGTCATTGTTTTATAGTTATTGTTTTTATAGTCATTGTTTTTATAGTCATTGTTTTATAGTCATTGTTTTATAGTCATTGTTTTATAGTCATTGTTTTTATAGTCATTGTTTTATAGTCATTGTTTTATAGTCATTGTTTTATAGTCATTGTTTTATAGTCATTGTTTTTATAGTCATTGTTTCTTATAGTCATTGATTTTATAGTCATGGTTTTATAGTCATTGTTTTATAGTCATTGTTTTACAGTCATTGTTTTATAGTCATTGTTTTATAGTCATTGTTTTTACTGTCATGGTTTTATAGTCATGGTTTTATAGTCATTGTTTTACAGTCATTGTTTTACAGTCATTGTTTTACAGTCATTGTTTTATAGTCATTGTTTTTATTGTCATTGTTTTTATTGTTATTGTTTTATAGTCATTGTTTTTATAGTCATGGTTTTATAGTCATTGTTTTACAGTCATTGTTTTATAGTCATTGTTTTTATCGTCATTGTTTTTATTGTCTTTGTTTTTATTGTTATTGTTTTATAGTCATTGTTTTATAGTCATTGTTTTATAGTCATTGATTTTATTGTCATTGTTTCTTATAGTCATTGTTTTATAGTCATTGTTTTATAGTCCTTGTTTTTATAGTCATTGTTTTTATAGTCATTGTTTTTATAGCCATTGTTTTATAGTCATTGTTTTATAGTCATTGTTTTATAGTCATTGTTTTTATAGTCATTGTTTTATAGTCATTGTTTTATAGTCATTTTTTTGTAGTCATTGTTTTATAGTCATTGTTTTTATTGTCAATGTTTTTATAGTCATTGTTTTATAGTCATTGTTTTATAGTCATTGTTTTATAGTCATTGTTTTTAGTCATTGTTTTTATTGTCATTGTTTTTATAGTCATTGTTTCATAGTCATTGTTTTATAGTCATTGATTTTATTGTCATTGTTTCTTATAGTCATTGTTTTATAGTAATTGTTTAATAGTCATTGTTTTTATAGTCATTGTTTCTTAAAGTCATTGTTTTATAGTCATTGTTTTTACAGTCATTGTTTTTATAGTCATTGTTTTTATTGTTATTGTTTTATAGTCATTGTTTTATAGTCATTGTTTTATAGTCATTGTTTTATAGTCATTGTTTTTATAGTCATTGTTTCTTATAGTCATTGATTTTATAGTCATGGTTTTATAGTCATTGTTTTATAGTCATTGTTTTACAGTCATTGTTTTATAGTCATTGTTTTATAGTCATTGTTTTTACTGTCATGGTTTTATAGTCATGGTTTTATAGTCATTGTTTTACAGTCATTGTTTTACAGTCATTGTTTTACAGTCATTGTTTTACAGTCATTGTTTTATAGTCATTGTTTTTATTGTCATTGTTTTTATTGTTATTGTTTTATAGTCATTGTTTTTATAGTCATGGTTTTATAGTCATTGTTTTACAGTCATTGTTTTATAGTCATTGTTTTTATCGTCATTGTTTTTATTGTCTTTGTTTTTATTGTTATTGTTTTATAGTCATTGTTTTATAGTCATTGTTTTATAGTCATTGATTTTATTGTCATTGTTTCTTATAGTCATTGTTTTATAGTCATTGTTTTATAGTCCTTGTTTTTATAGTCATTGTTTTTATAGTCATTGTTTTTATAGCCATTGTTTTATAGTCATTGTTTTATAGTCATTGTTTTATAGTCATTGTTTTTATAGTCATTGTTTTATAGTCATTGTTTTATAGTCATTTTTTTGTAGTCATTGTTTTATAGTCATTGTTTTTATTGTCAATGTTTTTATAGTCATTGTTTTATAGTCATTGTTTTATAGTCATTGTTTTATAGTCATTGTTTTTAGTCATTGTTTTTATTGTCATTGTTTTTATAGTCATTGTTTCATAGTCATTGTTTTATAGTCATTGATTTTATTGTCATTGTTTCTTATAGTCATTGTTTTATAGTAATTGTTTAATAGTCATTGTTTTTATAGTCATTGTTTCTTAAAGTCATTGTTTTATAGTCATTGTTTTTACAGTCATTGTTTTTATAGTCATTGTTTTTATTGTTATTGTTTTATAGTCATTGTTTTTATAGTCATGGTTTTATAGTCATTGTTTTACAGTCATTGTTTTATAGTCATTGTTTTTATTGTCATTGTTTTTATTGTCATTGTTTTTATTGTTATTGTTTTATAGTCATTGTTTTATAGTCATTGTTTTATAGTCATTGATTTTATTGTCATTGTTTCTTATAGTCATTGTTTTATAGTCATTGTTTTATAGTACTTGTTTTTATAGTCATTGTTTTTATAGTCATTGTTTTTATAGTCATTGTTTTATAGTCATTGTTTTATAGTCATTGTTTTTATAGTCATTGTTTTATAGTCATTGTTTTATAGACATTGTTTTATAGTCATTGTTTTAAAGTCATTGTTTTTATTGTCAATGTTTTTATAGTCATTGTTTTATAGTCATTGTTTTATAGTCATTGTTTTATAGTCATTGTTTTTATAGTCATTGTTTTTATTGTCATTGTTTTTATAGTCATTGTTTCATAGTCATTGTTTTATAGTCATTGATTTTATTGTCATTGTTTTTATAGTCATTGTTTTATAGTCATTGTTTTATAGTCATTGTTTTTATAGTCATTGTTTCTTAAAGTCATTGTTTTATAGTCATTGTTTTTACAGTCATTGTTTTTATAGTCATTGTTTTTATTGTCATTGTTTTATAGTCATTGTTTTTATAGTCATTGTTTTATAGTCATTGTTTTATAGTCATTGTTTTATAGTCATTGTTTTTATAGTCATTGTTTCTTATAGTCATTGTTTTTATTATCATTGTTTTTATTGTCATTGTTTTTATAGTCATTGTTTTATAGTCATTGTTTTATAGTCATTGTTTTATAGTCATTGTTTTTATAGTCATTGTTTCTTATAGTCATTGTTTTATAGTCATTGTTTTTACAGTCATTGTTTGTATTGTCATTGTTTGTATTGTCATTGTTTTATAGTCATTGTTTTATAGTCATTGTTTTATAGTCATTGTTTTATAGTCATTGTTTTACAGTCATTGTTTTATAGTCATTGTTTTTATTGTCATTGTTTTTATTGTTATTGTTTTATAGTCATTGTTTTATAGTCATTGTTTTATAGTCATTGATTTTATTGTCATTGTTTCTTATAGTCATTGTTTTATAGTCATTGTTTTATAGTCATTGTTTTTATAGTCATTGTTTCTTATAGTCATTGTTTTATAGTCATTGTTTTATAGTCATTGTTTTATAGTCATTGTTTTTATAGTCATTGTTTTTATTATCATTGTTTTTATAGTCATTGTTTTTATTGTCATTGTTTTTATTGTTTTATAGTCATTGTTTTATAGTCATTGTTTTATAGTCATTGTTTTTATAGTCATTGTTTCTTACAGTCATTGTTTTTATAGTCATTGTTTTATAGTCATTGTTTTTATTATCATTGTTTTTATAGTCATTGTTTTATAGTCATTGTTTTATAGTCATTGTTTTATAGTCATTGTTTTTATTATCATTGTTTTTATAGTCATTGTTTCATAGTCATTGTTTTTATAGTCATTGTTTTTATTATCATTGTTTTTATAGTCATTGTTTTATAGTCATTGTTTTATAGTCATTGTTTTATAGTCATTGTTTTTATTATCATTGTTTTTATAGTCATTGTTTTATAGTCATTGTTTTATAGTCATTGTTTTATAGTCATTGTTTTTATTATCATTGTTTTTATTGTCATTGTTTTTATAGTCATTGTTTTATAGTCATTGTTTTATAGTCATTGTTTTTATAGTCATTGTTTCTGATAGTCATTGTTTTTATCATCATTGTTTTTATTATCATTGTTTTATAGTCATTGTTTTATAGTCATTGTTTTTATAGTCATTGTTTTATAGTCATTGTTTTATAGTCATTGTTTTTATTGTCATTGTTTTATAGTCATTGTTTTATAGTCATTGTTTTTATAGTCATTGTTTTTATTGTCATTGTTTTTATAGTCATTGTTTTATAGTCATTGTTTTATAGTCATTGTTTTATAGTCATTGTTTTTATAGTCATTGTTTTTATTGTCATTGTTTTTATAGTCATTGTTTTATAGTCATTGTTTTATAGTCATTGTTTTATAGTCATTGATTTTATTGTCATTGTTTTTATAGTCATTGTTTTATAGTCATTGTTTTATAGTCATTGATTTTATTGTCATTGTTTCTTATAGTCATTGTTTTATAGTCATTGTTTTATAGTCATTGTTTTTATAGTCATTGTTTCTTATAGTCATTGTTTTATAGTCATTGTTTTTACAGTCATTGTTTTTACAGTCATTGTTTTTATTGTCATTGTTTTATAGTCATTGTTTTATAGTCATTGTTTTATAGTCATTGTTTTATAGTCATTGTTTTACAGTCATTGTTTTATAGCCATTGTTTTTATTGTCATTGTTTTTATTGTTATTGTTTTATAGTCATTGTTTTATAGTCATTGTTTTATAGTCATTGATTTTATTGTCATTGTTTCTTATAGTCATTGTTTTATAGTCATTGTTTTATAGTCATTGTTTTTATAGTCATTGTTTCTTATAGTCATTGTTTTTATAGTCATTGTTTTATAGTCATTGTTTTATAGTCATTGTTTTATAGTCATTGTTTTTATAGTCATTGTTTTTATTATCATTGTTTTTATAGTCATTGTTTTTATTGTCATTGTTTTTATTGTTATTGTTTTATAGTCATTGTTTTATAGTCATTGTTTTTATAGTCATTGTTTCTTACAGTCATTGTTTTTATAGTCATTGTTTTATAGTCATTGTTTTTATTATCATTGTTTTTATAGTCATTGTTTTATAGTCATTGTTTTATAGTCATTGTTTTATAGTCATTGTTTTCATTATCATTGTTTTTATAGTCGTTGTTTTATAGTCATTGTTTTTATAGTCATTGTTTTTATTATCATTGATTTTATAGTCATTGTTTTATAGTCATTGTTTTATAGTCATTGTTTTATAGTCAATGTTTTTATTGTCATTGTTTTTATAGTCATTGTTTTGTAGTCATTGTTTTATAGTCATTGTTTTATAGTCATTGTTTTTATTATCATTGTTTTTATTGTCATTGTTTTTATAGTCATTGTTTTATAGTCATTGTTTTATAGTCATTGTTTTATAGTCATTGTTTTCATAGTCATTGTTTCTTATAGTCATTGTTTTTATTATCATTGTTTTTATTATCATTGTTTTATAGTCATTGTTTTATAGTCATTGTTTTTATAGTCATTGTTTCTTATAGTCATTGTTTTATAGTCATTGTTTTTACAGTCATTGTTTTTATAGTCATTGTATTTTTTGTCATTGTTTTATAGTCATTGTTTTTATAGTCATTGTTTTATAGTCATTGTTTTATAGTCATTGTTTTATAGTCATTGTTTTTATAGTCATTGTTTCTTATAGTCATTGTTTTTATTATCATTGTTTTTATTGTCATTGTTTTTATAGTCATTGTTTTATAGTCATTGTTTTATAGTCATTGTTTTATAGTCATTGTTTTACAGTCATTGTTTTACAGTCATTGTTTTTATTATCATTGTTTTTATAGTCATTGTTTTATAGTCATTGTTATATAGTCATTGTTTTATAGTCATTGTTTTACAGTCATTGTTTTTATTGTCATTGTTTTATAGTCATTGTTTTACAGTCATTGTTTTTATAGTCATTGTTTTATAGTCATTGTTTTTATTATCATTGTTTTATAGTCATTGTTTTATAGTCATTGTTTTATAGTCATTGTTTTATAGTCATTGTTTTACAGTCATTGTTTTATAGTCATTGTTTTTATTGTCATTGTTTTTATTGTTATTGTTTTATAGTCATTGTTTTATAGTCATTGTTTTATAGTCATTGATTTTATTGTCATTGTTTCTTATAGTCATTGTTTTATATTCATTGTTTTATAGTCATTGTTTTTATAGTCATTGTTTCTTATAGTCATTGTTTTTATAGTCATTGTTTTATAGTCATTGTTTTATAGTCATTGTTTTATAGTCATTGTTTTTATAGTCATTGTTTTTATTATCATTGTTTTTATAGTCATTGTTTTTATTGTCATTGTTTTTATTGTTTTATAGTCATTGTTTTATAGTCATTGTTTTATAGTCATTGTTTTTATAGTCATTGTTTCTTACAGTCATTGTTTTTATAGTCATTGTTTTATAGTCATTGTTTTTATTATCATTGTTTTTATAGTCATTGTTTTATAGTCATTGTTTTATAGTCATTGTTTTTATTATCATTGTTTTTATAGTCATTGTTTTATAGTCATTGTTTTTATAGTCATTGTTTTTATTATCATTGTTTTTATAGTCATTGTTTTATAGTCATTGTTTTATAGTCATTGTTTTTATTATCATTGTTTTTATAGTCATTGTTTTATAGTCATTGTTTTATAGTCATTGTTTTATAGTCATTGTTTTTATTATCTTTGTTTTTATTGTCATTGTTTTTATAGTCATTGTTTTATAGTCATTGTTTTATAGTCATTGTTTTATAGTAATTGTTTTTATAGTCATTGTTTCTTATAGTCATTGTTTTTATTATCATTGTTTTTATTATCATTGTTTTATAGTCATTGTTTTATAGTCATTGTTTTTATAGTCATTGTTTTATAGTCATTGTTTTATAGTCATTGTTTTTATTGTCATTGTTTTTATTGTCATTGTTTTATAGTCACTGTTTTATAGTCATTGTTTTTATAGTCATTGTTTTATAGTCATTGTTTTATAGTCATTGTTTTTATTGTCATTGTTTTTATAGTCATTGTTTCTTATAGTCATTGTTTTATAGTCATTGTTTTTATAGTCATTGTTTTTTTATAGTCATTGTTTTATAGTCATTGTTTTATAGTCATTGATTTTATAGTCATTGTTTTATAGTCATTGTTTTTTTATAGTCATTGTTTTATAGTCATTGTTTTATAGTCATTGATTTTATAGTCATTGTTTTATAGTCATTGTTTTATAGTCATTGTTTTTGCACTGACTCAAAATCATCTCTGGCATTGTCTTGCTCATTGGGGTGAGGCTCGGAAGCCTTCACCACACCTATCAACGCAGGTTCTACCTCTTCACTTGTATCAGTTTCCATTTCTGAACTTCTGTTATCCAACTCCATCTCAGGGTTTTCAGGAGAGGAACATGTAGCTGTCTTGTAGCTGACTCATAGGAGGAAGTACGCTGTTTAAATTTTGCAGATGTTGGTTTTTACCGATCGTTCTTAGCGCCATTCTTTCTCCCTCGTGTCATCCTTCCAGTCGAAAATTGCCCAAGCTCGACCCATTCCAATAGTGTTAGGGAACATCGAGGGGGGTTCAGGACCGAGAATTCAAAGTCGACAGACACAGAAAGCAGTCAGGATGAGAGGGAGGCATGTTGATTCAAATGACTGTACTCTTGTGTTACTGACTTGTTGCACCCTCAACAACTACTATGATTATTATTATTTGACCCTGCTGGTCATTTATGAACATTTGAACATCTTGGCCATGTGCTGTTATAATCTCCACCCGGCACAGCCAGAAGAGGGCTGGCCACCCCTCATAGCCTGGTTCCTCTCTAGGTTTCTTCCTAGGTTTTGGCCTTTCTAGGGAGTTTTTCCTAGCCACCGTGCTTCTACACCTGCATTGTTGCTGTTTGGGGTTTTAGGCTGGGTTTCTGTACAGCACTTTGTGATATCAGCTGATGTAAGAAGGGCTATATAAATACATTTGATTTGATTTGATTTGTATGGTTGATTCTGATTGGATACGAAGCTAGCTGGGTCATACCTCATATCCGGTGCCTTTTGGACCAGTTTTGGGGAGAAAGTATATATTAAAAAAAAAAATGTGTTGTTTAATTCTTTTAGAAAAAGGCCTTGTTTGACTTTCAGAAAAACATATTGATCAAGCTCAGGCACTTAAATTCCTGTTAGGTGCATCATCCTATACAGTCATTACATAATCCCAACAGGGTGGAAATGTTGAGCCGAAATTAGCCATAGTTCTGTGGGTGATTGAGATTGAGCTATCATAAATGGTAAACACTTGAAGAGGACATTAACTTCTATATGAAATGTACTTTTAAATTTGATTACATTTCTGATACATCTCTATAATTTAGCCTAACAGAGTAGAAATATAAAAATGTAATGAAATAAGTGAGACAGACTAGCCTCATGAAAACATGGAACCGTGTTTATATTCCCCCCCAAAAAAATATGACTCTTCCTGAACGTGACGTGAATGTTGTAACCGGACTGTTTCTTAAAGGAGAATTAATACAAAATAACAGTGTGGAAGGTGATGTCATGGACACGCAGAAAACGTTAAAATACAATAATAAATACAATAATCATAAAAAAAAAAAATTCATTAGCGGGGAGAACAAGTATTTGATACACTGCCGATTTTTTAGGTTTTCCTACTTACAAAGCATGTAGAGGTCTGTAATTCTTATCATAGGTACACTTCAACTGTGAGAGACGGAATCTAAAACAAAAATCCAGAAAATCACATTGTATGATTTTTAATTAATTAATGTGCATTTTATTGCAAATTAATGACCCCATTGTTCTTATTGTTTGCACATGTTCCTTATTTGTGTGTGTTGATTTGTGGTTATTTAAGCCTGTTTAGCCCGCCCAGGTTTGTGCGGGATTATTTTATCGTCAGTGTGCTTGTTTGATGTGCTGGTGATCTGCTTGGTTTATTTTCTTTCCGGACTGTGTGCCCGTTGTGTATGGGTTGGTAATTTTGTTTACACGCCTGTTGTGTTGGCGTCGACCGTGTCGTACCAGAGAAAATAAATCTCATTTTTTCCTTACCTCTGCTCTCTGCGCCTGACTCCTACCACCACTCCTAGCATTCGTGACAAAATTACAGACCTCTACATGCTTTGTACGTAGGAAAACCTGCAAAATCGGCAGTGTATCAAATACTTGTTCTCCCCACTGTATATTTTATTATATATATATATATATATATTATATTATATTTCTCTTAGAAGTTTATGAATAACACCCAGAGACATGGTGTCACGCTTGCAGTAGTGGGTGTGGAGTCAGGCGCAGGAAACAGGAGTAGTTGCTAACGGGCTTTTAAAACCTGTTAGGGCTAGGGGGCAGTATTGACACGGCTGGATAAAAAACATACCCGATTTAATCTGGTTACCACTCCTACCCAGTAACTAGAATATGCATATACTTATTACATATGGATAGAAAACACCCTACATTTTCTAAAACTGTTTGAATGGTGTCTGTGAGTATAACAGAACTCAAATGGCAGGTCAAAACCTGAGAGATTCCTTTACAGGAAGTGGCCTGTCTGACCATTTCTTGAACTTCTTTTCCATCTCTATCATTTACTAAGGATCTCTGCTCTAACGTGACACTTCCCACGTCGTCCATAGGCGCTCAGAGCCCGGGAAAAAACAGAATGTCGTCATTCCAGCCCCAGGCTGAAACACATTATCGCCTTTCTCAAGTGGCCGATCAAGGGACACTGGGCTTAGGCGCGTGACCCGACCGCCCCCGCCTTTGGGATTTTTTCCTCTGTTTGCCGAAAAGGAGATTCCCTGTCGGAATATTATCGCTTTTCTACGTGAAAAATGTCGTAAAAATTGATTTTAAACAGCGGTTGACATGCTTCGAAGTACGGTAATGGAATATTTAGAATTTTATTGTCACGAATTGCGCCATGCGCGCGACACTTCTTTACTATTTCGGATAGTGTCTGGAACGCACGAACAAAACGCCGCTATTCGGATATAACGATGGATTATTTTGGACCAAACCAACATTTGTTATTGAAGTAGCAGTCCTGGGTGTGCATTCTGACGAAGACAACAAAAGGTAATCAAACTTTTATAATAGTAAATATGATTATGGTGAGTGCTAAACTTGCCGGGTGTCTAAATAGCGAGCCCGTGATGCCTGGGCTATGTACTTAGAATATTGCAAAATGTGCTTTCACCAAAAAGCTATTTTAAAATCGGACATATCGAGTGCATAGAGGAGGTCTGTATCTATAATTCTTAAAATAATTGTTATGCTTTTTGTGAACGTTTATCGTGAGTAATTTAGTAAAATGTTAGCGAATTCCCCGGAAGTTTGCGGGGGTATGCTAGTTCTGAACGTCACATGCTAATGTAAAAAGCTGGTTTTTGATATAAATATGAACTTGATTGAACAAAACATGCATGTATTGTATAACATAATGTCTTAGGGTTGTCATCTGATGAAGATCATCAAAGGTGAGTGCTGCATTTAGCTGTCTTCTGGGTTTTGGTGACATTATATGCTGGCTTGAAAAATGGGTGTCTGATTATTTCTGGCTTGGTACTCTGCTGACATAATCTAATGTTTTGCTTTCGTTGTAAAGCCTTTTTGAAATTGGACAGTGTGGTTAGATTAACGAGAGTCTTGTCTTTAAATAGCTGTAAAATAGTCATATGTTTGAGAAATTGAAGTAATAGGATTTTTAACGTTTTGAAAATCGCGCCACAGGCTGCCAGTGGCTGTTACGTAGGTGGGACGCAAGCGTCCCACCTAGCCCATAGAGGTTAATGAATTGCACCGTAAAAGAAAAGTACACCCACGAAAACACAACTGGGTGTGATCCAACAAACACAAGGATCCGATAACACGTACCACTGCATAAACAACAGTTGACAACAGAAAGTAAGCCCGCACACAGAACAGGTGGGGGAAACGGGCTTAAATACTAAACTAAACACTAATCATACACAGGTGCAAACAATCAAGACAAAACCAACAGAAAAGGGAAAAAGGGATCGGTGGCAGCTAGTAGGCCGGTGACGACAACCGCCGAGCGCCGCCCGAACAGGGAGAGGAGTCACCCTCGGCAGGAGTCGTGACACATGGCAAAAACTTCCACTGAAAATAAGTGTTATGATTGTCGTAGAGAGAAGTGGACCAAAGTGCAGCGTGTGTGTCGTTCCACATTTTATTAACGCTGTGAAACTCTGCAATACATAAACAATAAACCGAACAAACAAAACAAACCGTGATGCAGAGGTGAAACATACACTACTCAAAATTATTCTCCCACAAACCCAAGTGGTACAAACACCAACTTAGATATGACCTGAAATTAGGGACAACGATGACCAGCTGCCTCTAATTGGAGATCATCTCAAACAAAGCCCAACATAGAAATACAAAAACTAGAACAACCCAACATAGAAATACAAAACTAGATTATAACATAGAAATACAAAACATAGAAGAAAAAAACCTGTCACGCCCTGACCTACTCTACCATAGAAAATAACATCTTTCTATGGTCAGGATGTGACAATAAGTGTTCAAAATGCATACAATTCCCTTTCAAAAACAATTTTATTTGTAAAACCTGACCTTATATTTAAAGCTTTTTAGAATCCACATTTTACACTATTTTATAATAAATAAGAAGTTATATTTTCTGGGGACAGAGAAGGCACCGCATGGAAGGAATGACCCAGCTGGTCGTGTCCCGTCCAGCCTGATATGATCTGATGATGGTTCTCTCCTGGTTTTTCCTGACAGAGCTGAAAATAATGACGACAGTGAGATCCGAAGTGAAGTGTAATCAAGATGGCACCGAGAGAGAGAGGGTTCACCTCGCTTCTAGTCCTTAGGAAACTTTGCAGTATTTCATTTTATTATGTATTATTTCTTACATTGTTAGCCCAGAAAATCTGAAGTGTCAATTCATAGAGCCGGGAAGAACTATTAGATATCAGAGCGACGTCAACTTACCAACATTAAGACCAGGAATACGACTTTCCCGAAGCGGATCCTTTGTCCGAACCATCCATTTCACGGAAACATGGCTCTCTCGGGATATGTTGTCGGAGTCGGTACAGCCACCGGGATTCTTCAAGCGTCGCGCCAACAGAAATAAACATCTCTCCGGGAAGAAGAGGGGCGGGGCTGTATGTTTCATGATTAACGACTCATGGTGTAATTGTAACAGCATACAGGAACTCAAGTCCTTTTGTTCACCTGACCTACAATTCCTCACAATTCCCCCCCATGCCGATACCCCGACGGCCTCAAGGAACTTCACTAGACTCTATGCAAACTGGAAACCATATATCCTGAGGCTGCATTTATTATAGATGGGGATTTTAACAAAGCAAATTTGAGAACAAAGCTACCTAAACTCTATCAGCATATTGATTGTAGCACGGGCAATACACTGGATCACTGCTTCTCTAACTTCCACGATGCATACAAGGCCCTCCCCCACGCTCCTTTCGGCAAATCTGACCACGACTTCATTTTACTCCTCCCTTCCTATTGGCAGAAACTCAAACAGGATGTAACCGTGACAAGGATTATTCAAAGCTGGTCTGACCAATCGGAATCCACGCTTCAAAATTGTTTTGATCACGAGGACTGGGACATGTTCCGGGTAGCCTCAGATAATAATATTGATTTATACGATGATTCGGTGAGTGAGTTTATAAGGAAGTACATTGGAGATGTTGTACCCACTGTGACTATTAAAACCTACCCTAACCAGACACTGTATATAGATGGTGGCATTTGCGCAAAACTGAAAGTGCGAACCACCGCATTTAACCATGGAAAGATGACTGGGAATATGGCTGAATATAAACAGTGTAGTTATTCCCTCCGTAAGGCAATCAAAATGTCGGTATAGAGACAAAGTGGAGTCGCAATTCAACGGCTCAGACACGAGACGTATGTGGCAGGGTCTACAGACAATCATGGACTATAACAATAAAACCAGCCACGTCACGGACAACGACGTCTTGCTTCCAGACAAACTAAACACCTTCTTTGCCCGCTTTGAGGATAATACAATGCCACTGACGTGGCCTGCTATCAAGGAATGTGGGCTCTCCTTCTTCGTGTAATACGTGAGTAAGACATTTAAACATGTTAATCCTCGCCAGGCTGCAGGCCCAGATGGTATCCCTAGCCGCGTCCTCAGAGCATGCGCAAACCAGCTGGCTGGGTTGTTTACAGACATATTCAATCAATCCCTATCCCAGTCTGCTGTCCCCACATGCTTCAAGATGACCACCATTGTTCCTGTACCCAAGAAAGCAAAGGTAACTGAACTAAATGACTATCGCCCCGTAGCACTCACTTCTATCATCATGAAGTGCTTTGAGAGACTAGTCAAGGATCATATCACCTCCACCTTACTTGTCACCCTAGACCCACTTCAATTTGCATACCGTCCCAATAGGTCCACAGACGATGCAATCGCCATCACACTGCACATGACTCTGTGGCCATGCACGCCTCCAACTCAATCATCAAGTTTGTAGATGACACTAGTGGTAGGCTTGATCACCAACAACGACGAGACAGCCTACAGGGAGGAGGTGTGGGCACTCAGAGTGTGGTGTCAGGAAAACAACCTCTCGCTCAACGTCAACAAAATAAAGGAGATGATCGTGGACTTCAGCAGAGTGAGCATTCCCCTATCCACATCGGCGGGACAGCAGTGGAGAAAGTGGAAAGTTTTAAGTTCCTCGGCGTACACATCACAGACAAAGTGAAATGGTCCACCCACACAGATAGTGTGGTGAAGAAGGCGTAACAGCGCCTCTTCAACCTCAGGAGGCTGGATAAATTTGGCTTTTCACCTAAAACCCTCACAAACTTTTACAGATGCACGATTGAGAGCATCCTGTCGGGCTGCATCACCGCCTGGTATGGCAACTGCACCGCCTGCAACCGCAGGACTCTCCAGAGGTTGGTGCCGTCTGCACAACGTATCACCGAGGGTAAACTCCCTGCCCTCCAGGACACCTACAGCAACCGATGTCACAGGAAGGACAAAACGATCATCAAGGACAACAACCACCCGAGCCACTGCCTGTTCACCCCGCTATCATCCACAAGGCGAGGTCAGTACAGGTGCATCAAAGCTGGGACCGAGAGACAGAAAAATATTTTCTATCTCAAGGCCATCAGACTGTTAAACAACCATCACTAACACAGAGAGGCTGCTGCCTACACACAGACTTGAAATCATTGGCCACTTTAATAAATGTAACACTAGTCACTTTAATAATGTTTACATATCTTGCATTACTCCTCCCATATATATATACTGTATTTTTTACCACCTATTGCATCTTGCCTGCGTCGCTCGGTCATTGCTCATCAGTATATTTATATGTATAAATTCTTATTTCATTCCTTTACTTTGCGTTTGTTAGGTAGTTGTTGTGGAATTGTTAGATTACATGTTAGATATTGCTACACTGTCGGAACTAGAATCACAAGCATTTCGCTACACTCACATTATCATCTGCTAAACATGTGACCAATAAAATTTGATTTGATTTGATTTGGGTAAAGTCATTAGCCTACTACCAGAGGTGCTCTATAGCCTGTTACCAGAGGTGCTCTGTCTCTTACCAGAGGTGCTTTATAGCCTGTTACCAGAGGTGCTCTATAGCCTGTTACCAGAGGTGCTCTATAGCCTGTTACCAGAGGTGCTCTGTCTGTTACCAGAGGTGCTCTAAAGCCTGTTACCAGAGGTGCTCTATAGCCTGTTACCAGAGGTGCTCTAAAGCCTGTTACCAGAGGTGCTCTAAAGCCTGTTACCAGAGGTGCTCTAAAGCCTGTTACCAGAGGTGCTCTAAAGCCTGTTAGCAGAGGTGCTCTGTCTGTTACCAGAGGTGCTCTGTCTGTTACCACAGGTGCTCTGTCTGTTACCAGAGGTGCTCTACAGCCTGTTACCAGAGGTTCTCTGTCTGTTACCAGAGGTGCTCTGTCTGTTACCAGAGGTGCTCTATAGCCTGTTACCAGTGGTGCTCTAAAGCCTGTTACCAGTGGTGCTCTGTCTGTTACCAGAGGTGCTCTAAAGCCTGTTACCAGTGGTGCTCTAAAGCCTGTTACCAGATGTGCTCTGTCTGTTACCAGAGGTGCTCTGTCTGTTACCAGAGGTGCTCTGTCTGTTACCAGAGGTGCTCTAAAGCCTGTTACCAGAGGTGCTCTAAAGCCTGTTACCAGAGGTGCTCTGTCTTTTACCAGATGTGCTCTATAGCCTGTTACCAGAGGTGCTCTAAAGCCTGTTACCAGAGGTGCTCTGTCTGTTACCAGAGGTGCTCTAAAGCCTGTTACCAGAGGAGCTCTAAAGCCTGTTACCAGAGGTGCTCTAAAGCCTGTTACCAGAGGTCCTCTGTCTGTTACCAGAGGTGCTCTGTCTGTTACCAGAGGTGCTCTAAAGCCTGTTACCAGAGGTGCTCTGTCTGTTACCAGAGGTGCTCTATAGCCTGTTACCAGAGGTGCTCTAAAGCCTGTTACCAGAGGTGCTCTGTCTGTTACAAGAGGTGCTCTGTCTGTTACCAGAGGTGCTCTAAAGCCTGTTACCAGAGGTGCTCTAAAGCCTGTTACCAGAGGTGCTCTGTCTGTTACCAGAGGTGCTCTGTCTGTTACCAGAGGTGCTCTAAAGCCTGTTACCAGAGGTGCTCTAAAGCCTGTTACCAGAGGTGCTCTGTCTGTTACCAGAGGTGCTCTAAAGCCTGTTACCAGAGGTGCTCTAAAGCCTGTTACCAGAGGTGCTCTGTCTGTTACCAGAGGTGCTCTGTCTGTTACCAGAGGTGCTCTGTCTGTTACCAGAGGTGCTCTAAAGCCTGTTACCAGAGGTGCTCTAAAGCCTATTTACCCTCTGGGCCCTGTTCAACAGTAGTGCACTATAAAGGTTGGCACCCTATTTACCCTCTGGGCCCTGTTCAACAGTAGTGCACTATAAAGGTTCACACCCTATTTACCCTCTGGGCCCTGTTCAACAGTAGTGCACTATAAAGGTTCACACCCTATTTACCCTCTGGGCCCTGTTCAACTGTAGTGCACTATAAAGGGTGGTACCCTATTTACCCTCTGGGCCCTGTTCAACAGTAGTGCACTATAAAGGGAAAAGGATGCCATTTGGTACGCAGGCTGGCATCATTTTTTGTTGTGAATAATTCAACATCAATATAGTCACCATGGAGAAGAGACACAACGTCCAACTAGCTTTTATTAGACACTTAACTGTCAGGCCTGAAACACACACACACACACACACACACACACACACACACACACACACACACACACACACACACACACACACACACACACACACACACACACACACACACACACACACACACACACACACACACACACACACACACACACACACACACACACACACACACGAGAGAGAGACAGAGATCATTCAGGCAATGGCTTGATCCCCTTTTGGCTTCCCAGTGATTCTGGGAACAAAGCCATATGTTTCTGGGAACATTCATTTTTAGGTTTCAGGGAGGTTCTGAGAATGTTATGCTACGGTTCATTGATTGTTTTCCTGTGAGGTTTTCATTCATGTAAATGATATGTTATTTTAGAGTTAATGTTTTAATAACACTTCGAGCTTAGTTGAACTCCCAACAGATAGGACACATGGAAATGAATTTCCTTAGGCATTAATCATGCAAAACATTTTTTTTTTTATTGTGGCATGACATTAGTGAGATTTGAACCTATGATGTCCTGGGTCAATCCATGGAATTAGTCCACTGCGCCACCAGGATGAAGCTGGCATGACATGGTTTCTTTAAAAAGTCATAGCTGTTCATTTTAGTGTTCCTGTTGAGCAACATTTTAAAAGTCTATGCTTTGCAAATTGTGTGAGAAAACAGAGTTTTGATGGCCCCCCCTCCCGGGAATCAAATGAACATAATTAAAAAACGTCTCCATAAATGCTGTTACTTTAAGCTGGAGATATGTGTGTTTTTTTGCATTTAAAAAGCTAGTACTGAAATTCAGACACATATGGTTCTCTGAACGTCGTCTGTTAGCTGGGCAGGTTGTGTAATTAGTATCATTTTGACACCAGCCCCCACACTTGTGAAAATCTATGTTGAATGTATTGTAATGTTTTTAAAAATGTATAACTGCCTTAATTTTGCTGGATGCCAGGAAGAGTGTAGGAATCCATAATAATTAATAAATACAAATAAAAAAATACCAAGTTATCATTTCTCATGAGACGTCAAGTGAAGAGCACCAGACAACTGTAGTTACATGTGAACGGAACCGTACAATGGCTAAATGAAGTTGTGAACACATACAGCCACCAGGGGGCAGTGGTGGAGTGTGGTTGAGGTTGTGTTTGTAGTTGAAGTGGTCTGAAACCTGATGATGAAGAAAACCATAGCCCTAACCTTAACCACTCTGAATTAACACCTAAACTTAACCCTTTGAGTTGTTTCTGTTTTAACCATGTGATCACGTGGAATTAACCCTGTTCCCTTTCCTGTCTATCCTCCTCCTCTTCCCCTTTCTCCAGTTTACAGGAAAACTCCACTCAAAAACGATCTTTTGGTATTTCTTTCATGAATCCCAAAATGTATCTTACTGCATTTTTAAAGTTGTATATCTTGAAATACTCTCATACTCTCCTCTCTCTCTCTCTCTCTCTCTCTCTCTCTCTCTCTACCTACCCCTCATACTCCTCTCTCTCTCTACCTACCCCTCATACTCCCCTCTCTCTCTCTCTCTCTCTCTCTCTCTCTCTCTCTCTCTCTCTCTCTCTCTCTCTCCATACCTACCCCTCATACTCTCCTCCTCTCTCTCTCCTCCTCTCTCTCTCTCTCTCTCTCTCTCCATACCTACCCCTCATACTCTCCTCCCCTCTCTCTCTCTCTCTCTCTCTCTCTCTCTCGCTCTCTCTCACTATCATGGGCTGGAGCCCGTTCGGCCACGCCCATTGCCTGAAGTCAGTGCAGCCTGCCACGGGACGTCTTCCTGTGGGCTCGGAAGTAGCCTCAGACCTCTCTGCCGTTCCCGCGGAGTATCAGGACCTCTGGGGGGTTTTCAGCAAGGCCCGGGCCACTTCGCTTCCTCCACATGACTGTGGGATCGATCTTCTCCCAGGCACCATTCCACCCCGGGGACGACTGTATTCACTGTCGGGTCCGGAGACCAAGGCTATGGGGACCTACATCGAGGACTCCCTGGCTGCAGGGTGTATCCGTCCTTCTGCCTCCCCTGCCGGCGCAGGGTTTTTCCAGTACATCGACTACCGGGGCCTCAATGACATCTCTGTTAAGAACCCTTACACGCTACCACTCATCGCCTCAACCTTCGAGCCACTCCAGGGGGCCACCATTTTCTCCAAATTGGACCTGCGGAACACCTACCATCTGGTGTGGATACGAGAAGAGGAGTGGAAGACTGCCTTCAACACGAACCAGCGGACACTATGAATATCTGGTTATTTAGTCTGACCAATGCTCCAGCTGTGTTACAGACGCTGGTTAACCTGTTAGGGCTAGGGGGCAGTATTTACACGGCCGGATAAAAAACGTACCCGATTTAATCTGGTTATTACTACTGCCCAGAAACTAGAATATGCATATAATTATTGGCTTTGGATAGAAAACACCCTTGAGGAATTTGACCGGGCGTTCCTGGACCTCAAGCATCGCTTCACCACAGCTCCCATATTAGTCCATTACGCACACCTGTCACCATTATTACGCGCATCTGCGTAATATTGGACTCACCTGGACTCCATTACATTGTTAATTGCCCCTCTATATCTGTCTGCTCCTCAGTTTGTTCCCCGTGTCAGCATTGATGTTGTTACATTTTCCCCTGTCCAGACGCTGTCATTGTTTGTTTCTTGTCTATTATCCATTAAATGTTCACTCCCTGTACTTGCTTCTCATCTCCCAGCATCGGTCCTTACAGATGTGCTGTTCCTTTCTGTATTGTTTTAGTGATTCACCATAGTGAAGGGGTAGACTCAGGTTTTCCTGGGTCTCTATGTTTTTGGTTGGACAGGTTTCTCTATTTCTTTCTTAGGTAGTTGCATTCTTCATCAAAACATTTGTCATTGTTGTTCATTTTCTCCAGTTTTCTGTTTGAAATGTTTAGATTTGATAGGGTAGCTGAGAAGTCAAATATACTGTTTAGGGTTTCTAGGCACCTAAAGGGCAACCAGTGGGTCCATCGCCTCTATACCGTAGTCCAGGTTCCAAGGCCTGAGGCAGATGACCTCAGGCCTTGGATATTACAGGGTGAGATAGTGAAGGCTTTGTGTTCCATAAAGTGTCCAATGTTGTTGGTCGTGTGGTTTGGACTCAGGCCAGTAAGTGTGAGCAGAGCCTGCTGAGCATCTGGTACATGCCATTGGCTTGGAGTAAGAGTGGGGGTTGGGCCTGTTTTCCTGTTCACGGCGCATGTGTGACTTTCCTGTTGATGTACTCTTTGTGGGAGTGGAGGGGCTTGGGGTGGGCAGGAGGGGCATATGTCTGATCTGAGGGGGCCTAAATGGGGTGTGGGCATGGTTGACTGGGGGGGTGTTGATTGGTTGGGGTTGGGGTGGGGGTGTGGATGTGGCTGGTGATGTTGTGGTCTGGATGTAGGTCCTCTCAGCGTGGGTCCTCTATGTGTATGTCCGGGGGGGGGGGGGGTCCCGCAGGTCTGGGCGGGGTGTCTATTGATCTGTTCCTCCTGTGTGAAGGATTGGGGTTGCGGTTGAGGGCGATGTACTTTAGGGTCCGGGCAAGGGCTATCAGGGTGGCTTAGAGGGGGTGAGATTCCCTGGGCTTGGGGTTCTTCATTTGTCTGTTCTGCTGTGGTGTCGACACTATGGTCAGGGTCTGGTGTGGACTGTTCTGCTGTGGTGTCAACACTATGGTCAGGGTCTGGTGTGGACTGTTCTGCTGTGATGTTAACACTATGGTCAGGGTCTGGTGTGGACTGTTCTGCTGTGGTGTTAACACTATGGTCAGGGTCTGGTGTGGACTGTTCTGCTGTGGTGTCAACACTATGGTCAGGGTCTGGTGTGGACTGTTCTGCTGTGATGTTAACACTATGGTCAGGGTCTGGTGTGGACTGTTCTGCTGTGGTGTTAACACTATGGTCAGGGTCTGGTGTGGACTGTTCTGCTGTGGTGTCAATACTATGGTCAGGGTCTGGTGTGGACTGTTCTGCTGTGGTGTCAACACTATTTTTACATTTACATTTACGTCATTTAGCAGACGCTCTTATCCAGAGCGACTTACAAATTGGTGCATTCACCTTATAATATCCAGTGGAACAACCACTTTACAATAGTACATCTATATCTTTTTTTTTGGGGGGGGGGGGGTAGAAGGATTACTATATCCTATCCCAGGTATTCCTTAAAGAGGTGGGGTTTCAGGTGTCTACAGAAGGTGGTGATTGACTCCGCTGTCCTGGCGTCGTGAGGGAGCTTGTTCCATCATTGGGGTGCCAGAGCAGCGAACAGTTTTGACTGGGCTGAGCGGGAACTGTGCTTCCGCAGAGGTAGGGGGGCCAGCAGGCCAGAGGTGGATGAATGCAGTGCCCTTGTTTGGGTGCAGGGCCTGATCAGAGTCTGAAGGTACGGAGGTGCCGTTCCCCTCACAGCTCCGTAGGCAAGCACCATGGTCTTGTAGCAGATGCGAGCTTCAACTGGAAGCCAGTGGAGTGTGCGGAGGAGCGGGGTGACGTGAGAGAACTTGGGAAGGTTGAACACCAGACGGGCTGCGGCGTTCTGGATGAGTTGTAGGGGTTTAATGGCACAGGCAGAGAGCCCCGCCAACAGGGAGTTGCAGTAATCCAGACGGGAGATGACAAGTGCCTGGATTAGGACCTGCGCCGCTTCCTATGTAAGGCAGGGTCGTACTCTGCGAATGTTGTATAGCATGAACCTACAGGATCGGGTCACCGCCTTGATGTTAGCGGAGAACGACAGGGTGTTGTCCAGGGTCACGCCGAGGCTCTTAGCACTCTGGGAGGAGGACACAATGGAATTGTCCACCGTGATGGCGAGATCATGGAAAGGACAGTCCTTCCCCGGGAGGAAGAGCAGCTCCGTCTTGCTGAGGTTCAGCTTGAGGTGGTGATCCGTCATCCACACTGATATGTCTGCCAGACATGCAGAGATGCGATTCGCCACCTGGTTATCAGAAAGGGGAAAGGAGAAGATTAATTGTGTGTCGTCTGCGTAGCAATGATAGGAGAGACCATGTGAGGATATGACAAAGCCAAGTGACTTGGTGTATAGCGAGAATAGGAGAGGGCCTAGAACTGAGCCCTGGGGGACACCAGTGGTGAGAGCACGTGGTGCGGAGACGGATTCTCGCCACGCCACCTGGTAGGAGCGACCTGTCAGGTAGGACGCAATCCTACCTACCCAACTCGGATAGGGTGGAGAGGAGGATCTGATGGTTCACAGTATCAAAGGCAGCAGATAGGTCTAGAAGGATGAGAGCAGAGGAGAGAGAGTTAGCTTTAGCAGTGCGGAGAGCCTCCGTGACACAGAGAAGAGCAGTCTCAGTTGAATGACCAGCCTTGAAACCTGACTGATTTGGATCGAGAAGGTCATTCTGAGAGAGATAGCAGGAGAGCTGGCCAAGGACGGCACGTTCAAGAGTTTTGGAGAGAAAATAAATAAGGGATACTGGTCTGTAGTTGTTGACATCGGAGGGATCGAGTGTAGGTTTTTGAGAAGGGGTGCAACTCTCGCTCTATTGAAGACGGAAGGGAAGTAGCCAGCGGTCAAGGATGAGTTGATGAGCGAGGTGAGGTAAGGGAGAAGGTCTCCGGAAATGGTCTGGAGAAGAGAGGATGGGATAGGGTCAAGCAGGCAGGTTGTTGGGCGGCCGGCCGTCACAAGACGCAAGTTTCATCTGGAGAGAGAGGGGAGAAAGAGGTCAAAGCATAGGGTAGGGCAGTGTGAGCAGGACCAGCGGTGTCGTTTGACTTAGCAAACGAGGATCGGATGTCGTCGACCTTCTTTTCAAAATGGTTGACGAAGTCATTCGCAGAGAGGGAGGAGGGGGGGAGGGGGAGGAGGATTCAGGAGGGAGGAGAAGGTGGCAAAGAGCTTCCTAGGGTTAGAGGCAGATGCTTGGAAGTTAGAGTGGTAGAAAGTTTCTTTAGCAGCAGAAACAGAGGAGGAAAATGTAGAGAGGAGGGAGTGAAAAGATGCCAGGTCCGCAGGGAGGCTAGTTTTCATCCATTTCCGCTCGGCTGCCGCGATCCCTGTTCTGTGAGCTCGCAATGAGTCGTCAAGCCACGGAGCAGGAGGGGAGGACCGAGCCGGTCGGGAGGATAGGGGACATAGAGAGTCAAAGGATGCAGAAAGGGAGGAGAGGAGGGTTGAGGAGGCAGAATCAGGAGATTGGTTGGAGAAGGATTGAGCAGAGGGAAGAGATGATAGGATGGAAGAGGAGAGAGTAGCAGGAGAGAGAGAGCGAAGGTTCGACGGCGCAATACCATCTGAGTAGGGGCAGAGTGAGTAGTGTTGGAGGAGAGCGAGAGGGAAAAGGATACAAGGTAGTGATCGGAGACTTGGAGGGGAGTTGCAGTGAGATTAGTAGAAGAACAGCATCTAGTGAAGATGAGGTCAAGCATATTGCCTGCCTTGTGAGTAGGGGGGGACGGTGAGAGGGTGAGGTCAAAAGAGGAGAGGAGTGGAAAGAAGGAGGCAGAGCGAAATGAGTCAAAGGTAGACGTAGGGAGGTTAAAAGTCACCCAAAACTGTGAGGGGTGAGCCATCCTCAGGAAAGGAGTTCCTTTCCTGAGTTCCTTTTCTATCAAGCCGTCAAGCTCATTGATGAACTCTCCAAGGGAACCTGGAGGGCGATAAATGGTAAGGATGTTAAGCTTCAATGGACTAGTGATTGTGACAGTATGGAATTCAAAGGAGGAGATAGACAGATGGGTCAGGGGAGAAAGAGAGAATGTCCACTTGGGAGAGATGAGGATTCCAGTGCCACCACCCCGCTGACCAGATGCTCTCGGGGTGTGTGAGAACACGTGGTCAGACGAGGAGAGAGCAGTAGGAGTAGCAGTGTTTTCTGTGGTAATCCATGTTTCCGTCAGCGCCAAGAAGTCGAGGTACAGGAGGGTAGCATAGGCTGAGATGAACTCTGCCTTGTTGGCCGCAGACCGGCAGTTCCAGAGGCTGCCGGAGACCTGGAACTCCACGTGGGTTGTGCGCGCTGGGACCACCAGGTTTGAGTGGCAGCGGCCACGCGATGTGAAGCGTTTGTATGGCCTGTGCAGAGAGGAGAGAACAGGGATAGACCGACACATAGTTGATAGGCTACAGGAGAGGCTACGCTAATGCAAAGGAGATTGGCATGAAAAATTAACTAAACAACTGGGGAAGCGAGAGATCAGGGCCTCCTTCACTAACAATTCCCTGAAACACTAAAACACTAAAATATAACTTTTCTAGCTACCACTAGAAATTAAAATTGATGTAAACTACAGTGGTTCAATGTTTCCAGGAATAGGCTCAAACTTAGTTTATTCCGCTAGCTAACTTGGTACAGTATTCTTCCGTGAAAACCCACCTAGTGCACCGTGTCCTATAACGCCGTAGCTAACTAGCTAACTAGCATGCTAGCATCCTATAACACACGGTTAGCACCAATACTTGGTAACAACAAGCTACCAATGGATCATTCGTGTCCGTGTCTAGTTCATAACGCAGAAGTAATTAAACGTTGGCTAGCTAACACAAAGTCAGTCCTGCTAGCTACACAAGTGGACTACACATCTCGAATGTTCAGAAAGTTAAGCTTACGTTGCAAAATCTTATTGACTAAAAATGATACAGCTAGCTGGTAGGGTTAGCTAGCTAGCAGTGGGCGCGTTGTAGACTATGTTAGAACATGTAGCTGGCTAGCTAACCTCAATAGTTACTCTGTACTATGCCTTTATCTTGATACAAAGACAACTATGTAGCTAGCTAACATTACACTAGTCAAATCGTTAAGTTGTAATGTATATAGTTTCTACAGTACTGCTAATTGGTAAAGTTGGCTTGCTAGCAGTGGCTGTGGTGTTATGGTGTTGACGCCGTTTCGGAAAACGGCGCGAACGAACGAATACAGCTGGCTAGCTAACCTTGTTAGTTCCTCAGAGCTACACCTTTATCCTTGATACAAAGACAGCAGATACAACTATGTAGCTAGCTAACAATACACTAATCATGTCTATGTTATATAATGAAGAGGTCTGGTCTGACCCGCTTGGGGTGGGGGGTATATAATGAAGAGGTCTGGTCTGACCCGCTCGGGGTGGGGGGTATATAATGAAGAGGTCTGGGGGTTGCTCGTCTGTGAGGTTGTATAATGAAGAGGTCTGGTGGTGGCTCGTCTGTGAGGTTGTATAATGAAGAGGTCTGGGGGTTGCTGGTCTGTGGGGGTATATAATGAAGAGGTCTGGTCTGACCAGCTCGGGGTGGGGGGGTATATAATGAAGAGGTCTTGGGGTTGCTCGTCTGTGGGGTTATATAATGAAGAGGTCTGGTGGTGGCTCGTCTGTGAGGTTGTATAATGAAGAGGTCTGGGGGTTGCTGGTCTGTGGGGGTATATAATGAAGAGGTCTGGTCTGACCCGCTCGGGGTGGGGGGGTATATAATGAAGAGGTCTGGGGTTGCTCATCTGTGGGGGTATATAATGAAGAGATCTGGGGGTTGCTGGTCTGTGGGGTTATATAATGAAGAGGTCTGGGGGTTGCTCGTCTGTGGGGGTATATAATGAAGAGGTCTGGGGGTATATAATGAAGAGGTCTGGTCTGACCTGCTCGGGGTGGGGGGTATATAATGAAGAGGTCTGGTGGTGGCTCGTCTGTGAGGTTGTATAATGAAGAGGTCTTGGGGGTATACAATGAAGAGGTCTGGGGGTTGCTCGTCTGTGGGGTTATATAATGAAGAGGTCTGGGGGTTGCTCGTCTGTGGGGTTATATAATGAAGAGGTCTGGGGGTTGCTGGTCTGTGGGGTTATATAATGAAGAGGTCTGGGGTTGCTCGTCTATGGGGTTATATAATGAAGAGGTCTGGGGGTTGCTCGTCTGTGGGGTTATATAATGAAGAGGTCTGGGGGTTGCTCGTCTGGGGGTTTTATAATGAAGAGGTCTGGGGGTTGCTCATCTGGGGGGTTATATAATGAAGAGGTCTGGGGGTTGCTCGTCTGTGGGGGTATATAATGAAGAGGTCTGGGGGTTGCTCGTCTGTGGGGTTATTTAATGAAGTGGTCTGGGGGTTGTTCGTCTGTGGGGTTATATAATGAAGAGGTCTGGGGGTTGCTCATCTGTGGGGTTATATAATGAAGAGGTCTGGGGGTTGCTCGTCTGTGGGATTATATAATGAAGAGGTCTTGGGGTTGCTGGTCTGTGGGGTTATATAATGAAGAGGTCTGGGGGTTGCTCGTCTGGGGGGTTATATAATGAAGAGGTCTGGGGGTTGCTGGTCTGTGGGGTTATATAATGAAGAGGTCTGGGGGTTGCTCGTCTGTGGGGTTATATAATGAAGAGGTCTGGGGGTTGTTGGTCTGTGGGGTTATATAATGAAGAGGTCTGGGGGTTGCTCGTCTGTGGGGTTATATAATGAAGAGGTCTGGGGGTTGCTGGTCTGTGGGGTTATATAATGAAGAGGTCTGGGGGTTGCTCGTCTGTGGGGTTATATAATGAATAGGGCTGGTCTGACCCGCTCGGGGTGGGGGGTATATAATGAAGAGGTCTGGTCTGACCCGTTCGGGGTGGGGGTATATAATGAAGAGGTCTGGTCTGACCCGCTCGGTGTGGGGTATATAATGAAGAGGTCTGGTCTGACCCGCTCGGGGTGGGGGGTATCTTTCTCAAGGTAAGACTTCTCCTGCTGAGCTAATTCTTTGATTAGGTGAAAGTCCAGCTGAAACTGTTTGGAGGGGTTGCCCTGTACCAGTACTGTTCCAGACTTATAGAGATTTATATTAGCTGACTCAGAGAGCTCATTGTCTAATATCCTGAGTTTCCACCCCTCGTTAACACCCCCCCCCTTAACATAGGGGCATGTGTTAAAATAGCACTGTGCCATGCCAGGGGATGGTCTGTATGGAAAAGTAAGTTGCTTATGTTCCCATTTTTATAACAGTCAGCAAAAAGTGTCTCTTGATTTTCCATAACGAGCTTCATTTTGTACTCTTTTCTTGCCTTGTCATTTTTTTTTTACATAAGGAGGGTACTCTATTTTAATGACCTCTGAACAGCGGGAGGCAGCTTCAATGCATTTGGTTGGGGTAGCCTGTTTGATTCTACTGCCATTGTTGGGCTAAATCGCTTTGACACCTCTCACTTGACACGTCAATGCTAATTGAAGATGTATCTCTTTGTCCTAGCGAGCTTGGTAACCTAAACTTAGTATTCAGTCCTTATAAAGTAAAATATATAATTGTAATGTATTATTCTTCTTGGGTTTTGAATATAAAATATAGTTTCAGACTAAACATTACTCACTCAATTCCAGGTTGGATGGTGTTTTTCTGTATAGCTCCAGGTAATTCCGTATTTCCGTCCAAAATCAGGTTGTAGGTTTAAGGTTTTTGGAGTGAAGGTTATGTTGTGGAGGGTAGTATCCTGTATATGTCCTGGTGATAGTGAAGGTTATGTTGTGGAGGGTAGTATCCTGTATATGTCCTGGTGACATAGTGAAGGTTATGTTGTGGAGGGTAGTATCCTGTATGTGTACAAAAGGGAAAATAAATAAGCATAAATATGGGTTGTATTTACAATGGTGTTTGTTCTTCACTGGTTGACCTTTTCTTGTGGCAACAGGTCACAAATCTTGCTGCTGTGATGGAACACTGTGGTATTTCACCCAATAGATATGGGAGTTTATCAAAATTGGGTTTGTTTTCGAAATCTTTGTGGATCTGTGTAATCTGAGGGAAATATGTGTCTCTAATATGGTCATACATTTGGCAGGAGGTTAGGAAGTGCAGCTCAGTTTCCACCTCATTTTGTGGGCAGTGTGCACATAGCCTGTCTTCTCTTGAGAGCCAGGTCTGCCTTCAGCGGCCTATTATTTGGTGTTCTACGTTGTACAAGGAGGATATTTTTGCAGAATTCTGCATGCAGAGTCTCAATTGGTGTTTGCCCCATTTTGTGAATTCTTGTTTGGTGAGTGGACCCCAGACCTCACAACCATAAAGGGCAATGGGTTCTATAACTGATTCAAGTATTTTTAGCCAGATCCTAATTGGTATGTTGAATTTTATGTTCCTTTTGATGTCATAGAAGGCCCTTCTTGCCTTGTCTCTCAGATCATTCACAGCTTTGAGGAAGTTACCTGTGGCGCTGATGTTTAGGCCGAGGTATGTATAGTTTTTTGTGTGCTCTAGGGCAACGGTGTCTAGATGGAATTTGTATTTGTGGTCCTGGCAACTGAACACCATTATTTTGGTCTTACTGAGATTTACTGTCAGGGCCCAGGTCTGGCAGAATCTGTGCAGAAGATCTAGGTGCTGCTGTAGGTCCTCCTTGGTTGGTGACAGAAGCACCAGATCATCAGCAAACAGTAGACATTTCATTTCTTATTCTAGTAGGGTGAGGCCTGGTGCTGCAGACTGTTCTAGTGCCCTCGCCAATTCGTTGATATATATGTTGAAGAGGGTGGGGTTTAAGCTGCATCCCTGTCTCACCCCACGGCCCTGTGGAAAGAAATGTGTGTGTTTTTTGCCTATTTTAACCGCACACTTGTTGTTTGTGTACATGGATTTTATAATGTATGTTTTTCTCCCAACACCACTTTCTATCAATGTGTATAGCAGACCGTCATGCCAAATTGAGTCGAAGGCTTTCTTGAAATCAATAAAGCATGAGAAGACTTTGCCTTTGTTTTGGTTTGTTTGTTTGTCAATTAGTGTGTGCAGGGTGAATACGTGGTCTGTCGTACGATAATTTGGTAAAAAGCCTATTTGACATTTGCTCAGTACATTGTTTTCACTGAGGAAATGTATGAGTCTGCTGTTAATGATAATGCAGAGGATTTTCCCATGGTTGCTGTTGACTCATATCCCACGGTAGTTATTGGGGTCAAATTTGTCTTCACTTTTGTATCCAAATATTGGGGAAGATGCCAGAGCTAAAGATGATGTTAAAGAGATTTAGTATAGCCAATTGGAATTTGTGGTCTGTATATGTTATCATTTCATTGAAGATACCATCAACACCACAGGCCTTTTTGGGTTGGAGGGTTTTTATTTTGTCCTGTAGCTCATTCAAGATAATTGGAGAATCCAGTGGGTTCTGGTAGTCTTTAATAGTTGATTCTAAGATTTGTATTTGATCATGTATATGTTTTTGCTGTTTGTTCTTTGTTATAGAGCCAAAAAGATTGGAGAAGTGGTTTACCCATACATCTCCATTTTGGATAGATAATTATTTGTGTTGTTGTTTGTTTAGTGTTTTCCAATTTTCCCAGAAGTGGTTAGATTCTATGGATTCTTCAATTACATTGAGCTGATTTCTGACGTGCTGTTCCTTCTTTTTCCGTAGTGTGTTTCTGTATTGTTTTAGTGATTCACCATAGTGAAGGCGTAGACTCAGGTTTTCTGGGTCTCTGTGTTTTTGGTTGGACAGGTTTCTCAATTTCTTTCTTCGATTTTTGCATTGTTCACAAAACATTTGTCATTGCTGTTCATTTTCTTCCGTTTTCTATTTGAGATTTTTAGATTTGATAGGGAAGCTGAGAGGTCAAATATACTGTTTAGGTTTTCTACTGCCAAGTTTACACAAGTTTTCGCAACAAAAGCATCCTTCACTCATGCTGCTAAACATACCCTCATAAAACTGACTATCCTACCGATCCTCAACTTCGGCGATGTCATTTACAAAATAGCCTCCAACACTCTACTGAACAAATGGGATGCAGTCTGTCACAGTGCCATCCGTTTTGTCACCAAAGCCGCATATACTACCCACCACTGCGACCTGTATGCTCTCGTTGGCTGGCCCTCGCTTCATACTCATCGCCAAACCCACAGGCTACAGGTTATCTACAAGTCTCTTCTAGGTAAAGCCCTGCCTTATTTCAGCTCACTGGTCACCATAGCAGCACCTACCCGTAGCACGCGCTCCAGCAGGTATATCTCACTGGTCGCACCCAAAGCCAATTCTTCCTTTGGCCGCCTTTCCTTCCAGTTCTCTGCTGCCAATGACTGGAATGAACTGCAAAAATCTCTGAAGCTAGAGACTCATATCTCCCTCACTAGCTTTAAGAACCAGCTGTCAGAGCAGCTCACAGATCACTGCACCTGTACATAGCCCACCTGTAAATAGCCCATCCAACTACCTCATCCCCATACTGTATTTATTTATTTATCTTGCTCCTTTGCACCCCAGTATCTCTACTTGCACATTCATCTTCTGCACATCTACCATTCCAGTGTTTACTTGCTATATTGTAATTACTTTGCCCCCATGGCCTATTTATTGCCTTACCTCCCTTATCCTACCTCCTTTCCACTCACTGTATATAGACTTTTCTACTGTATTATTGACTGTATGTTTGTTTACTCCATGTGTAACTCCGTTGTTGTTTGTGTCGAACTGCTTTTTCTTTATCTTGGCCAGGTCGCAGTTGTAAATGAGAACTTGTTCTCAACCAGCCTACCTGGTTAAATAAAGGTGATATAAATAAAAATAAATAAAAAAACTTCTTCACTATTGCAGTGGAACGTTTTGTCCAGGAAGTAGTCTAAAAGGGATTGAATTTGTTTTTGGTAGGTTTCTACACTACTTTCCTTCCATCTATAGCATTTATTAATATTACCCAGTTCCTTTGGCTTTGATGCCTCATGATTGAGTATTGCTCTGTTCAATTAGACTGTGATTTTGCTGTGGTCTGATAGGAGTGTCAGTGAGCTGACTGTGAACACTCTGAGAGACTCTGGGTTGAGGTCAGTGATACAGTAATCTACAGTACTACTTCCAAGGGATGAGCTGTAGGTGTACCTACCATAAGAGTCCCCTCGAAGCCTACCATTGACTATGTACACTACCGTTCAAAAGCTTGGGGTCACTTAGAAATGTCCTTGTTTTTGAAAGAAAAGCACATTTTTTTGTCCATTAAAATAACATCAAATTGATCCAAAATACAGTGTAGACATTGTTAATGTTGTAAATGACTATTGTAGCTGGAAACGGCAGATTTTTTATGGAATATCTACATAGGCGTACAGAGGCCCATTATCAGCAACCATCACTCCTGCGTTCCAATGGCACGTTGTGTTAGCTAATCCAAGTTTATCATTTTAAAAGGCTAATTGATCATTAGAAAACCCTTTTGCAATTATGTTAGCACAGCTGAAAACTGTTGTCCTGATTAACCTCTATGGGCTAGGCGGGACGAATTCGTCCCACCTACGTAACAGCCAGTTGAAGCCTGTGGCGCGATTTTCAAATACCTTAAAAATCCTATTACTTCAATTTCTCAAACATATGACTATTTTACAGCTATTTAAAGACAAGACTCTCGTTAACCTGTTGGGGCTAGGGGGCAGTATTTTCACGGCTGGATAAAAAAACGTACCCGATTTAATCTGGTTACTAATCCTACCCAGTAACTAGAATATGTATATACTTATTATATATGGATAGAAAACACCCTAAAGTTTCTAAAACTGTTTGAATGGTGTCTGTGAGTATAACAGAACTCATTTGGCAGGCAAAACCCTGAGACATTTTCTGACAGGAAGTGGATACCTGATGTGTTGAATTACCTTTAAGCCTATGCCATTGAAACACACAGGGGTTGATTAATGTTTTGGCACTCCCTATTGCTTCCACTAGATGTCACCAGCCTTTACAATGTGTTTTGAGTCAATTACTGTGAGATCTGACCGAACAAGAGCCATGGAACGGTGATGGCCGATTAGACTCTGGCGCGCGAGTTCATGTTGGGTACCCTCGTTCCAATACGTTATAAAAGAGAATGCATTCGTCCACCTTGAATATTATTCATGTTCTGGTTAAAAAAGGCACTAATGATTTATGCTATACAACGTTTGACATGTTTGAACGAACGTAAATATATTTTTTCCCCTCGTTCATGACGAGAAGTCCGGCTGGCTTAGATCATGTGCTAACAACACGGAGCTTTTTGGATATAAATGATGAGCTTTTTTGAACAAAACTACATTCGTTATGGACCTGGGATTCCTGGAAGTGACATCTAATGAAGAGAATCAAAGGTAATGGATTATTTACATAGTATTTTCGATTTTAGATCTCTCCAACATGGCCGTTTGTCTGTATAGCAAAGCATATTTTTCTGGGCGCAGTGCTCAGATTATTGCAAAGTGTGATTTCCCAGTAAGGTTATTTTTAAATCTGGCAAGTTGATTGCGTTCAAGAGATGTAAATCTATAATTCTTTAAATGACAATATAATATTTTACCAATGTTTTCTAATTTTAATTATTTAATTTGTGGTGCTGACTTGACTGCCGGTTATTGGAGGGAAACGATTTCCTCAACATCAATGCCATAGTAAAACGCTGTTTTTGGATATAAATATGAACTTGATAGAACTAAAAATGCATGCATTGTCTAACATAATGTCCTAGGAGTGTCATCTGATGGAGATTGTAAAAGGTTAGTGCATCATTTTAGCTGGTTTTATGGTTTTGGTGACGCCTGGCTTTGAATTGACAAAACATTACACACAGCTATTGTCAATGTACTCTCCTAACATAATCTAACTTTATGCTTTCGCCGTAAAACCTTTTTGAAATCGGACAATCTTGGTTAGATTAAGGAGATGTTTATCTTTCAAAGGGTGTAGCTCAGTTGGTAGAGCATGGTGTTTGCAACACCAGGGTTGTGGGTTTGATTCCCACGGGGGGCCAGCACAGAAAAAAAAAAAAATGTATGAAATTGTATGAAATGTATGCATTCACTACTGTAAGTCGCTCTGGATAAGAGCGTCTGCTAAATGACTAAAATGTAAATGTAAATAGTTGTATGTTTGAAAAATGTGAATTTTGACATTTATTTGGTTTCAAATTTGCCGCTCTTGAAATGCACCTGCTGTTGATAGGGTGCACCACGGGTGGCACGCTAGCGTCCCACATAGCCCCAAGAAGTTAATCTAACCACACTGTCCGATTTCAAAAAGGCTTTACAACGAAAGCAAAACATTAGATTATGTCAGCAGAGTACCAAGCAAGAAATAATCAGACACCCATTTTTCAAGCTAGCATTTTATGTCACAAAAACCCAGAAGACAGCTAAATGCAGCACTAACCTTTGATGATCTTCATCAGATGACACACCTAGGACATTATGTTATACAATACATGCATGTTTTGTTCAATCAAGTTCATATTTATATCAAAAAACAGCTTTTTACATTAGCATGTGACGTTCAGAACTAGCATACCCCCCGCAAACTTCCGGCGAATTTACTAACAATTTACTAAATTACTCACGATAAACGTTCACAAAAAGCATAACAATTATTTTAAGAATTATAGATACATTATAGATACTCCTCTATGCACTCGATATGTCCGATTTTAAAATAGCTTTTCGGTGAAAGCACATTTTGCAGTATTTTAAGTACATAGCCTGGCATCACAGGGCTAGCTATTTAGACACCCAGCAGGTTTAGCACTCACCAATATCAGATTTACTATAAGAAAAATGGTCTTACCTTTCCTGTTCTTCGTCAGAATGCACTCCCAGGACTTCTACTTCAATAACAAATGTAGGTTTGGTCCAAAATAATCCATAGTTATGTTCCAACAGCGACGTTTTGTTCGTGCGTCCCAGACACTATCCCAATGGTAAATAACGGTCGTGCGCACGGCGCATTTCGTGACAAAAGATTTCTAAATATTTCATTGCCGTACTTCGAAGCATGTCAACCGCTGTTTAAAATCAATTTTTATGCCATTTTTCTCGTAAAAAAGCAATAATATTCCGACCGGGAATCTGCAATTAGATAAACAGCCGAAGGAAAATATATCACTGGGTCGAATCGGGCACAGGCCTAATTCCATTGTCCTCTGATGGGCCACTTGGAAAAGGCGATAATGTGTTTCAGCCTGAGGCTGCCTCGTCATAGTTCAGGTTTTTCCCGGGCTCTGAGAGCCTATTGGAGCCGTGGGAAATGTCACGTTACAGCTAAGATCCTGACTCTTCAATAAACAGAAGCAAGAACAACAACACCTTGTCAGACTTCACTTCCTGCATGAAACCTTCTCAGATTTTTGCCTGCCAAATGAGTTCTGTTATACTCACAGACACCATTCAAACAGTTTTAGAAACTTTAGGGTGTTTTCTATCCATATGTAATAAGTATATGCATATTCTAGTTACTGGGTAGGAGTGGTAACCAGATTAAATCGGGTACATTTTTTATCCGGACGTGAAAATACTGCCCCCTATCCCAAACAGGTTAAAGAAGGAATATAACTGGCCTTCTTTAGACTAGTTGAGTATCTGGAGCATCAGCATTTGTGGGTTCGATTACAGTCTCAAAATGGTCAGAAACAAATAACTTTCTTCTGAAACTCGTCAATCTATTTTTGTTCTGAGAAATGAAGGCTATTCCATGTGAGAAATTGCCAAGAAACTGAAGATCTGGTACAACGCTGTGTACTACTCCCTTCACAGAACAATGCAAACTGGCTCTAACCAGAATAGAAAGAGGAGTGGGAAGCCCCGGTGCACAACTGAGCAAGAGGACAAGTTAATTAGAGTGTCTAGTTTGAGAAACAGACGCCTCTCAAGTCCTCAACTGCAGCTTCATTAAATAGTCCCCGCAAAACACCAGTCCCAACGTCAACAGTGAAAAGGCAACTCCAGGATACTGGCCTTCTAGGCAGAGGTTCTCTGTCCAGTGTCTGTGTTCTTTTGCCCATCTTAATTTTTTATTTTCATTGGCCAGTCTGATATATGGCTTTTTCTTTGCAACTCTGCCTAGAAGGCCAGCTGTCACCTCCAGGTAGGTGTTTGTCCCTCTGTGTGCTGAGGGTGTCAGGTTCTTGTCCAGTTCTGGCATTTAGATTGCCACTGACTAGTACATGTCCATGGCTATAGGTGTATAGCTCTCTCTCTCTCTCTCTCTCTCTCTCTCTCTCTCTCTCTCTCTCTGTGTGTGTACAACAAATCTTTCTCTCTATCCATACCTACCCCTCATTCTCTCTCTCTCTCTCTCTCTCTCTCTCTCTCTCTCTCTCTCTGTCTCCATACCTACCCCTCATACTCTCTCTCTGTCTCTCTCTCCCTCTCCCTCTCTCCCTCTCTCTATCTCTGTCTCCATACCTACCCCTCATACTCTCTCTCTCTCTCTCCCTCTCTCTATCTCTGTCTCCATACCTACCCCTCATACTCTCTCTCTCTCCCTCTCTCTCCCTGTCTCCATACCTCCCCCTCATACTCTCTCTCTCTCCCTCTCTCTCCCTGTCTCCATACCTACCCCTCATACCCTCTCTCTCTCTCTCTCTCTCTCTCTCTCTCTCTCTCCCTCTCTCTCTCCCTGTCTCCATACCTACCCTTCATACTCTCTCTCTCTCTATCTCTGTCTCCATACCTACCCCTCATACTCTCTCTCGCTCTCTCTCTCTCTCTCTCTCTCCCTCTCTCTCTCCCTGTCTCCATACCTACCCCTCATACTCTCTCTCTCTCCCTCTCTCTCTCCCTGTCTCCATACCTACCCCCATACTCTCTCTCTCTCTCTACCACCTCTCTATCCTCCCCCTTTACTTTCCCCCTCCTCCCACTCTCTCGTTCCATAACTTCTTCACTCTACACTCCACTTGTGTTCCCATTTTCCCTCTTTCATTCTATTCTCCTCCCAAACGCACAACTCTTCTCCCTTTTCCCTCCCTCATAATACCCCAGTATCCAGTTTCCATATGTAAGTTGTGACTTCATACCTCCAGTGGTGGTTTGTGCCGCTCAAGACTAGGGTGGACACATTTCATGGCCTTATTTCTATTACGGCATATTGGATCACTGTCAGTCATATTCCCTTCGCCCAGCTCAATGTACCATCGATAGGTTTAGATACCACATGATAGGTTTAGATACTACATGATAGGTTTAGATACTACATGATAGGTTTAGTTACATGATAGTTTTATATACATGATATGTTTAGATACTACATGATAGGCTTAGATACTTCATGATAGGTTTAGTTACATGATAGTTTTATATACATGATATGTTTAGATACTACATGATAGGTTTAGATACATGATAGGTTATGATACTACATGATAGGTTTAAATACATGATAGGCTTATATACTACATGATAGGTAATGATACTACATGATAGGTTTAGATACTACATGATAGGTAATGATACTACATGATAGGTATAGATACTACATGATAGGTAATGATACTACATGATAGGTAATGATACTACATGATATGTATAGATACTACATGATAGGTTTAGATACTTCATGATAGGTTTAGTTACATGATAGTTTTATATACATGATATGTTTTGATACTACATGATAGGTTTAGATACATGATAGGTATAGAAACCACATGATGATGATTCCAAGATGGCGTAGCAGTTCAGACGTCCTCTACCCTCCTCTTGTCGTGTCCCGTGTATATATATATTTACATATTTTTTTTCTTCACTTATCTTTTTATTTATTTTTTTATTCTAAAAAATTCAACCTCAAAGCACTCTCCTGCAACCCGCCTCACCAAGAAAGTATTATTTACCTCATCTGAATTCCACAACAGAAGCTAGCAAGAGGTTAGCCATTTTCACTGGCTAACGTTGAAGTTCAGCTAGCCACGGTTAGCTGTCCTCAGCTATCCATTAGCTCGAAAAGCTATCGCCAGTTGTTGTACAGCGCGACTCAGACCAGAGCATACCGGACCTATTCTCTCTCCTTTCCCCGATTTCTACCGCAGGCTCTGGACATTTACACCTGGATCTTGCAGCTAACTAGCTGCTACCTGAGTGACTATTGGCAACGTCGGTCACGGAATTAACACACATTATTACGGAGCTAGCCAGCTAGCCAGCTGAAGAGTTCCGTCAGCCACTCCTGGGCTATTCCTGAGCTAGCCAGCTGAAGTGTCTCCTGGGCTACAACTCACCTATCCTGACCCGTTTCACTGCCGATGCGGAGCCCCATCGGGTCTTCACGACTGGACCACCGACGTTATCTGCCCGAGGGAGTTATCCAACTGGCCCCTCCGTCGCGACGTAACCTGATCGCCCATCTGCGGCCCGCTAATCGTTAGCTGTCTTTTCGGCTGCGATCTGAATAGGTCTATCGGACACTTTTCTTGGGCCACTATAGCTAACTATTTTGCCAACTTGGACAGGTCCCCCCCTTCCACACGGAACCCCACTAACCCACAGACGGAAACGCACGAGGTGGCTAAAAACAGACCTCCCTCTTATCTTCCACCAGCTTGCTACCTATGGCCCGGCTAGCTGTCTGAATCTCACTGGACCCTTTGATCACTCGGCTAAGCATGCCTCTCCTTAATGTCAATATGCCTTCTCCATTGCTGTTCTGGTTAGTGTTTATTGGCTTATTTCACTGTAGAGCCTCTAGCCCTGCTCATTATACCTTATCCAACCTCTCAGTTCCTCCACCCACACATGCTATGACATCTTCTGGTTTCAATGATGTTTCTAGAGACAATATCTCTCTCATAATCACTAAATGCCTAGGTTTACCTCCTCTGTACTCACATCCCACCATACCTTTGTCTGTACATTATACCTTGAAGCTATTTTATCGCCCCCAGAAACCTGCTCCTTTTTCTCTCTATTCTGGACGTCACAGACGACCAATTCTTATAGCTTTTAGCCGTACCCTCATACTTATTCTTCTCTGCTCCTCTGGGGATGTAGAGGTGAATCCAGGCCCTGCAGTGCCTGGCTCCACTCCTACTCCCCAGGCGCTCTCTTTTGATGACTTCTGTAACCGTAATAACCTTGGTTTCATGCATGTTAACATTAGAAGCCTCCTCCCTAAGTTTGTTTTATTCACTGCTTTAGCACACTCTGCCAAACCGGATGTCCTAGCTGTGTCTGAATCTTGGCTTAGGAAGTCCACCAAAAACTGAAATCTTCATCCCAAACTACAACGTTTTCAGACAAGATAGAACGACCAAAGGGGGCGGTGTTGCAATCTACTGCAGAGATAGCCTGCAGAGTTCTGTCCTGCTATCCAGGTCTGTACCCAAACAATTTGAACTTCTACTTTTAAAAATCCACCTCTCCAAAAACAAGTCTCTCACCGTTGCCGCCTGCTATAGACCCCCCTCGGCCCCTAGCTGTGCTCTGGACACCATATGTGAACTGATTGCCCCCCATCTATCTTCAGAGCTCGTGCTACTAGGTGACCTAAACTGGGACATGCTTAACCTGTTTGGGCTAGGGGGCAGTATTGAGAATTTTGGAAAAAATATGTGCCCATTTTTAACTGCCTCCTACACCAACTCAGAAGCTAGAATATGCATATTATTGTTCAGGTTTGGATAGAAAACACCATAAAGTTTCTAAAACTGTTTGAATGGTGTCTGTGAGTATAACAGAACTCCTATGGCAGGCAAAAACCTGACAAGGTTTCATGCAGGAAGTGGCCTGTCTGACAAGGAGTCGTGCGTCTTGCATCTGTTTATTGAAAAGTAAGGATCTTAGCTGTAACGTGACAATTCCCAGGGCTCCAATAGGCTCTCAGGACGCGGGAAAATCATGAAGGTTGACGAGGCAGCCTCAGGCTGAAACAGATTATCATCTTATTCAAGTGTCCCATTAGGTGACAATGGAGTGAGGCGCGTGCGCGATTAGCCCCCGTGGAGTATTTTAATTCGGCTGTTTAGTTTATTGCAGATTCCCGGTCGGAATATTATCGCTTTTCTACGAGATAAATGGCATAAAAATTGGTTTTAAACAGCGGTTGACATGCTTCGAAGTACGGTAATGGAATATTTAGAAATTTTTTGTCACGCCATGCGCTATGCTCGTGACCGTGGATTACCATTCTGATAGTGTCTAGAACTCACGAACAAAACGTCGCTTTTTGGATATAATAATGGATTATTTGGGACCAAACCTACATTTGTTATTGAAGAAGAAGTCCTGGGACTGCATTCTGACAAAGAACAAGAAAGGTAAGAACATTTTTCTTATAGGAAATGTGATTTTGGTGAAGGCTGAACTGTGTGGGTGTCTAAATAACTAGCCCTGTGATGCCGGGCTATGTACTTAGAATATTGCAAAATGTGCTTCATCCGAAAAGCTATTTTAAAATCGGACATATCGAGTGCATAGAGGAGTAATGTATCTATAATTCTTAAAATAATTGTTATGCTTTTTGTGAACGTTTATCATGAGTAATTTAGCAAACTGTTAGTAAATTCCCCGTAAGTTTGCGGGGGGTATGCTAGTTCTGAACGTCACATGCTAATGTAAAAAGCTGGTTTTTGATATAAATATGAACTTGATTGAACAAAACATGCATGTATTGTATAACATAATGTCCTAGGGTTGTCATCTGATGAAGATCATCAAAGGTGAGTGCTGCATTTAGCTGTCTTCTGGGTTTTGGTGACATTATATGCTGGCTTGAAAAATGGGTGTCTGATTATTTCTGGCTTGGTACTCTGCTGACATAATCTAATGTTTTGCTTTCGTTGTAAAGCCTTTTTGAAATCGGACAGTGTGGTTAGATTAACGAGAGTCTTGTCTTTAAATAGCTGTAAAATAGTCATATGTTTGAGAAATTGAAGTAATAGGATTTTTAAGGTTTTGAAAATCGCGCCACAGGCTGCAAGTGGCTGTTACGTAGGTGGGACGAATTTGTCCCGCCTAGCCCAGAGAGGTTAACACCCCAGCCATCCTACAATCCAAGCTTGATGCCCTCAATCTCACAGAAATTATTAACCTGTTAGGGCTAGGGGGCAGTATTGACACGGCTGGATAAAAAACATACCTGATTTAATCTGGTTACCACTCCTACCCAGTAACTAGAATATGCATATACTTATTACATATGGATAGAAAACACCCTACATTTTCTAAAACTGTTTGAATGGTGTCTGTGAGTATAACAGAACTCAAATGGCAGGTCAAAACCTGAGAGATTCCTTTACAGGAAGTGGCCTGTCTGACCATTTCTTGAACTTCTTTTCCATCTCTATCATTTACTAAGGATCTCTGCTCTAACGTGACACTTCCCACGTCGTCCATAGGCGCTCAGAGCCCGGGAAAAAACAGAATGTCGTCATTCCAGCCCCAGGCTGAAACACATTATCGCCTTTCTCAAGTGGCCGATCAAGGGACACTAGCTTATGCGCGTGACCCCGACCGCCCCCGCCTTTGGGATTTTTTTCCTCTGTTTGCCGAAAAGGAGATTCCCTGTCGGAATATTATCGCTTTTCTACGAGAAAAATGTCGTAAAAATTGATTTCAAACAGCGGTTGACATGCTTAGAAGTACGGTAATGGAATACTTAGAATTTTATTGTCACGAATTGCGCCATGCGCGTGACACTTCTTTACTATTTCGGATAGTGTCTGGAACGCACGAACAAAACGCCGCTATTCGGATATAACGATGGATTATTTTGGACCAAACCAACATTTGTTATTGAAGTAGCAGTCCTGGGTGTGTATTCTGACGAAGACAACAAAAGGTAATGAAACTTTTATAATAGTAAATATGATTATGGTGAGTGCTAAACTTGCCGGGTGTCTAAATAGCGAGCCCGTGATGCCTGGGCTATGTACTTAGAATATTGCAAAATGTGCTTTCACCAAAAGCTATTTTAAAATCGGACATATCGAGTGCATAGAGGAGGTCTGTATCTATAATTCTTAAAATAATTGTTATGCTTTTTGTGAACGTTTATCGTGAGTAATTTAGTAAAATGTTAGCGAATTCCCCGGAAGTTTGCGGGGGTATGCTAGTTCTGAACGTCACATGCTAATGTAAAAAGCTGGTTTTTGATATAAATATGAACTTGATTGAACAAAACATGCATGTATTGTATAACATAATGTCCTAGGGTTGTCATCTGATGAAGATCATCAAAGGTGAGTGCTGCATTTAGCTGTCTTCTGGGTTTTGGTGACATTATATGCTGGCTTGAAAAATGGGTGTCTGATTATTTCTGGCTTGGTACTCTGCTGACATAATCTAATGTTTTGCTTTCGTTGTAAAGCCTTTTTGAAATCGGACAGTGTGGTTAGATTAACGAGAGTCTTGTCTTTAAATGGCTGTAAAATAGTCATATGTTTGAGAAATTGAAGTAATAGGATTTTTAAGGTTTTGAAAATCGCGCCACAGGATAGCAGTGGCTGTTACGTAGGTGGGACGAATTCGTCCCGCCTAGCCTAGAGAGGTTAATGAACCCACCAGGTACAACCCCAAAGCCGCAAACACTGGCACCCTCATAGATATCATCCTAACCAACGTGCCCTCTAAATACACCTCTGCTGTTTTCAACCAAGATCTCAGCGATCACTGCCTCATTGCCTGCACCCGTAATGGGTCAGCGGTCAAACGACCTCCACTCATCACTGTCAAACGCTCCCTGAAACATTTCAACGAGCAAGCCTTTCTAATCGACCTGGCCCTGGTATCCTGGAAGGATATTGACCTTATCCCATCAGTAGAGGATGCCTGGTTATTTTTTTTAAATGCCTTCCTCTCCATCTTAAATAAGCATGCCCCTTTCAAGAAATTTAGAACCAGGAACAGATATAGCCCTTGGTTCTCCCCAGACCTGACTGCCCTTAACCAACGCAAAAATATCCTGTGGCGTTCTGCATTAGCATCGAACTGCCCCCGCGATATGCAACTTTTTAGGGAAGTTAGAAACCAATACACACAGGCAGTTAGAAACGCCAAGGCTAGCTTTTTCAAACAGAAATTCGCTTCGTGCAACTCCAACTCTAAAAAGTTCTGGGACATTGTAAAGTCCATGGAGAATAAGAACACCTCCTCCCAACTGCCCACTGCACTGAGGATAGGAAACTCTGTCACCACCGATAAGCCCACTATAATTGAGAATTTCAATAAGCATTTTTCTACGGCTGGCCATGCTTTCCACCTAACTACCCCTACTGCATTCAACAGCACTGCACCCCCCACAGCTACTCGCCCAAGCCTCCCCCATTTCTCCTTCTCCCAAATCCATTCAGCTGATGTTCTGAAAGAGCTGCAAAATCTGGACCCCTATAAATCAGCTGGGCTTGACAATCTGGACCCTTTCTTTCTAAAATTATCTGACGAAATTATTGCAACCCCTATTACTAGCCTGTTCAACCTCTCTTTCGTGTCGTCTGAGATTCCCATAGATTGGAAAGCAGCTGCTGTCATCCCCCTCTTCAAAGGAGGTGACACTCTTGACCCAAATTGCTACAGACCTATATCCATCCTACCCTGCCTTTCTAAGGTCTTCGAAAGCCAAGTCAACAAACAGATTACCGAACATTTCGAATCCCACCGCACCCGCTATGCAATCTGGTTTCAGAGCTGGTCATGGGTGCACCTCAGCCACGCTCAAGGTCCTAAACGACATCGTAACCGCCATCGATAAGAAACAATACTGTGCTGCTTTGACCTGGCCAAAGCTTTTGACTCTGTTAATCACCACATCCTCATCGGCAGACTCAGTAGCCTTGGTTTCTCAAACGATTGCGTCGCCTGGTTCACCAACTACTTCTCTGACAGAGTTCAGTGTGTCAAATCGGAGGGCCTACTGTCTGGACCTCTGGCAGTCTCTATGGGGGTACCACAGGGTTCAATTCTTGGGCCAACTCTTTTCTCTGTATACATAAATGATGTCGCTCTTGCTGCTGGTGAATCTCTGATCCACCTCTACGCAGACGACACCATTCTGTACACTTCTGGCCCTTCTTTGGACACTGTGTTAACCTGTTAGGGCTAGGGGGCAGTATTTGCACGGCTGGATAAAAAAATGTACCCGATTTAATCTGGTTACTAATCCTACCCAGTAACTAGAATATGCATATACTTATTATATATGGATAGAAAACACTCTAAAGTTTCTAAAACTGTTTGAATGGTGTCTGTGAGTATAACAGAACTCATTTGGCAGGCAAAACCCTGAGACATTTTCTGACAGGAAGTGGATACCTGATGTGTTGTATTACCTTTAAACCTATCCCATTGAAAAACACAGGGGCTGAGGAATATTTTGGCACTTCCTATTGCTTCCACTAGATGTCACCAGC
The DNA here is from genome assembly GCF_905237065.1 of Salmo salar. Taxonomy (NCBI): domain Eukaryota; kingdom Metazoa; phylum Chordata; class Actinopteri; order Salmoniformes; family Salmonidae; genus Salmo; species Salmo salar. Next base: position 1,314,831 of record NC_059454.1, read on the forward strand.
CTTTACAAAGTGTTTTGAGTCTTCTGGAGGGAGATCTGACCGAACAAGAGCCATGGAACGATGATGGCCCATTAGACACCTGGCGCGCGAGTTCATGTTGGGTACCCTCGTTCCAATACGTTATAAAAGAGTATGCATTCGTCCACCTTGAATATTATTCATGTTCTGGTTAAAAAAGGCCCTAATGATTTATGCTATACAACGTTTGACATGTTTGAACGAACGTAAATATATTTTTTTCCCCTCGTTCATGACGAGAAGTCCGGCTGGCTTAGATCATGTGCTAACAAGACGGAGATTTTTGGACATAAATGATGAGCTTTTTTGAACAAAACTACATTCGTTATGGACCTGTGATACCTGGAAGTGACATCTGATGAAGAGAATCAAAGGTAATGGATTATTTACATAGTATTTTCGATTTTAGATCTCCCCAACATGACGTCTAGTCTGTATCGCAACGCGTATTTTTCTGGGCGCAGTGCTCAGATTATTGCAAAGTGTGATTTCCCAGTAAGGTTATTTTTAAATCTGGCAAGTTGATTGCGTTCAAGAGATGTAAATCTATAATTCTTTAAATGACAATATAATATTTTACCAATGTTTTCTAATTTTAATTATTTAATTTGTGGTGTTGACTTGACTGCCGGTTATTGGAGGGAAACGATTTCCTCAACATCAATGCCATAGTAAAACGCTGTTTTTGGATATAAATATGAACTTGATAGAACTAAAAATGCATGCATTGTCTAACATAATGTCCTAGGAGTGTCATCTGATGGAGATTGTAAAAGGTTAGTGCATCATTTTAGCTGGTTTTATGGTTTTGGTGACCCTGTCTTTGAATTGACAAAACATTACACACAACTCTTGTAAATGTACTGTCCTAACATACTCTAAATTTATGCTTTCGCCGTAAAACCTTTTTGAAATCGTAAAACGTGGTTAGATTAAGGAGATGTTTATCTTTCAAAGGGTGTAAAATAGTTGTATGTTTGAAAAATTTGAATTTTGACATTTATTTGGATTCAAATTTGCCGCTCTTGAAATGCACCTGCTGTTGATGGAGTGCACCACGGGTGGGACGCTAGCGTCCCACCTAGCCCATAGAGGTTAACAACCCTCCAGGCGAGCTTCAATGCCATTCAACTCTCCTTCCGTGGTCTCCAACTGCTCCTAAACACAAGTAAAACTAAATGCATGCTCTTCAACCGATCGCTGCCTGCACCTGCCCGCCTGTCCAGCATCACTTCTCTGGACGGTTCTAACTTAGAATTTGTGGACAACTACAAATACCTAGGTGTCTGGTTAGACTGTAAACTCTCCTTCCAGACTCACATCAATCATCTCCAATCCAAAGTGAAATCTCGAATTGGCTTCCTATTTTGCAACAAAGCATCCTTCACTCATGCTGCCAAACATACCCTCGTAAAACTGACCATCCTACCAATCCTCGACTTCGGCGATGTCATTTACAAAATAGCTTCCAATACCCTACTCAACAAGCTGGATGCAGTCTATCACAGTGCCATCCGTTTTGTCACCAAAGCCCCATATACTACCCACCACTGCGACCTGTACACTCTCGTTGGCTGGCCTTCGCTTCATAATCGTCGCCAAACACATTGGCTCCAGGTCATCTACAAGACCCTGCTAGGTAAAGTCCCCCCTTATCTCCGCTCACTGGTCACCATAGCAGCACCCACCTGTAGCACGCGCTCCAGCAGGTATATCTCTCTGGTCACCCCTAAAGCCAACTCCTCCTTTAGTCGTCTCTCCTTCCAGTTCTCTGCTGCCAATGACTGGAATGAACTACAAAAATCTCTGAAACTGGAAACACTTATCTCCCTCACTAGCTTTAAGCACCAGCTGTCAGAGCAGCTCACAGATCACTGCACCTGTACATAGCCCATCTATAATTTAGCCCGAACTACTACCTCTTCCCCTACTGTATTTATTTATTTTATTTATTTTGCTCCTTTGCACCATATTATTTATATTTTATCTTTGAACTTTCTTCAAACTACAAATCTACCATTCCAGTGTTTTTCTTGCTATACTTTATTTACTTTGCCACCATGACATTTTTTTGCCTTTACCTCCCTTATCTCACATCATTTGCTCACATTGTATATAGTCTTATATTTTTTTCTTTCTACTGCATCATTGATTGTATGTTGTTTTACTCCATGTGTAACTCTGTGTTTTTGTATGTTGTCGAACTGCTTTGCTTTATCTTGGCCAGGTCGCAATTGTAAATGAGAACTTGTTCTCAACTTGCCTACCTGGTTAAATAAAGGTGAAATAAAAAAATAAAAAAATGATAGGTTTAGATACATGGAAGGTATAGAAACCACATGATAGGTTTAGATACTACATGATAGGTTTATATACATGATAGGTTTATATACTACATGATAGGTTTATATACATGATAGATTTAGATACTACATGATAGGTTTATATACATGATAGGTTTAGATACTACATGGTAGGTTTATATACTACATGATAGGTATAGATACTACATGATAGGTTTAGTTACATGATAGGTTTAGATACTACATGATAGGTTTAGTTACATTGTAGGTTTATATACTACATGATAGGTTTATATACTACATGATAGGTTTAGATACTACATGATGGGTTTAGTTAAATGATAGGTTTAGTTACATGATAGGTTTAGATACTACATGATAGGTTTAGTTACATGGTAGGTTTATATACTACATGATAGGTTTATATACTACATGATAGGTTTAGATACTACATGATAGGTTTATATACTACATGATAGGTTTAGATACTACATTATAGGTTTAGATACTACATGATAGGTTTAGATACTACATGATGGGTTTAGTTAAATGATAGGTTCAGATACTACATGATAGGTTTATATACATGATAGGTTTATATACTACATGATAGGTTTATATACATGATAGGTTTAGATACTACATGATAGGTTTATATACATGATAGGTTTATATACTACATGATAGGTTTATATACATGATAGGTTTAGATACTACATGGTAGGTTTATATACTACATGATAGGTATAGATACTACATGATAGGTTTAGTTACATGATAGGTTTAGATACTACATGATAGGTTTAGTTACATGGTAGGTTTATATACTACATGATAGGTTTATATACTACATGATAGGTTTAGATACTACATGATAGGTTTATATACATGATAGGTTTATATACTACATGATAGGTTTATATACATGATAGGTTTAGATACCATATGATAGGTTTAGATACAACATGGTAGGTTTATATACTACATGATAGGTATAGATACTACATGATAGGTTTAGTTACATGATAGGTTTAGATACTACATGATAGGTTTAGTTACATGGTAGGTTTATATACTACATGATATGTTTATATACTACATGATAGGTTTAGATGCTACATGATGGGTTTAGTTACATGGTAGGTTTATATACTACATGATAGGTTTATATACTACATGATAGGTTTAGATACTACATGATAGGTTTATATACTACATGATAGGTTTAGATACTACATTGTAGGTTTAGATACTACATGATAGGTTTAGATACTACATGATGGGTTTAGTTACATGGTAGGTTTATATACTACATGATAGGTTTATATACTACATGATAGGTTTAGATACTACATGATAGGTTTATATACTACATGATAGGTTTAGATACTACATTGTAGGTTTAGATACTACATGATAGGTTTAGATACTACATGATGGGTTTAGTTACATGATAGGTTTAGATACTACATGATAGGTTTAGAAACTACATGATAGGTTTAGAAACCATATGATAGGTTTAGAAACCACATGATAGGTTTAGATACTACATGGTAGGTTTAGATACTACATGATAGGTTTAGATACATGATAGGTTTAGATACATGATGGGTTTAGATACTACATGATAGGTTTATATACATGATAGGTTTAGATACTACATGATAGGTTTAGATACATGATAGGTTTAGATACATGATGGGTTTAGATACTACATGATAGGTTTATATACATGATAGGTTTATATACATGATAGGCTTAGATACTTCATGATAGGTTTATATACTTGATAGGTTTAGATACTACATGATAGGTTTAGATACATGATAGGCTTAGATACTTCATGATAGGTTTATATACATGATAGGTTTAGATACATGGTAGGTTTAGATACATGGTAGGTTTAGATACATGATAGGTTTAGATACTACATGGTAGGTTTAGATACATGATAGGTTTAGATACTACATGATAGGTTTAGATACTACATGATAGGTTTAGATACTACATGGTAGGTTTATATACATGATAGGTTTAGATACTACATGATAGGTTTAGATACTACATGATAGGTTTATATACATGATAGGTTTAGATACATGGTAGGTTTATATACTACATGATAGGTTTAGATACTACATGATGGGTTTAGTTAAATGATAGGTTTAGTTACATGATAGGTTTAGATACTACATGCTAGGTTTAGATACTACATGATGGGTTTAGATACCACATGATAGGTTTAGATACTACATGATGGGTTTAGATACCACATGATATGTTTACATACTACATGATATGTTTATATACAACATGATATGTTTATATACATGATAGGTTTAGATACTACATGATAAGTTTAAATACTACTGTCACAACGTCCACAGAAGGTGGCGCCTCTCGCCGTTCGGGCGGCGCTCGGCGGTCGTCGTCGCCGGCCTACTAGCTGCCACCGATTTCCTTCTCTGTTTCGTTTGGTTATGTCTGTGTAGGTTAGCACCTGTTTTGGGTTAAGTAATTAGTGGGGTTATTTACTCTGTCTGTTTTTTGTTTGGGGTTGTGTGGGATTGTTAGTGTGTCATCCTTAGTAGGTTGGGTATTTTATTTTTTACTCCGCTATGCTGTACTTAGGCATGAGGGTCTGCTGGGCTGCGCCCCAACTCAGTTAGGATTTTTTCCTGTCCTTTTGAGTTTGTACCCTGCCTTGGGTTGTGGCATATTTGGACTCATTCATTAAACGTGTGTTTTCACGTAGTTTTGTCTCCTGCGCCTGACTTCACCCCTCCTACAATCCAGAGACGGTTCTGACAACTAAATGATAGGTTTAGATACTACATGATAGGTTTATATACATGATAGGTTTAGATACATGATAGATTTATATACATGATAGGTTTAGATACATGATAGATTTATATACATGATAGGTTTAGATACTACATGATAGGCTTAGATACTACACTTGATACTTAAATCTGTCCTATACCCATCATGAGGTTGTTACAACCTAGCCTACAAATTAAAGTTTATTGCATAGGTCAAAAGACGATTTTGAGTAATCAACGTTTTTTTATATATATATTTTTTAAATTGAACCTTTATTTAAGGCAAGTCAGTTAAGAACAAATTCTTATTTACGTTGACGACGCTGGGCCAATTGTGCGCCGCCCTGTGGGACTGCCAATCACAGCCGTTTGTGATACATCCTGGATCACAAATGGACAGTTTTGCAACTGAAACCAGAGTTTATTCTGTACAAATTCAGGTAGGTCCCTCCCTGTTTTTTTGTTCTGTTTGCTTCCGTTTATATCCTCTTACAGATCTCAACAGATCAGTGTCCAACCCGCGGGACGGTTGAGCTAATGTGAGCTAATGCGATTAGCATGAGGTTGTAAGTAACAAGAAGATTTCCCAGAACATAGACATATCTGATATGGGCAGAAAGCTTAAATTCTTGTTAATCTAACTACACTGTCAGATTTACAGTAGCTATTACAGTAAAACAATACCATGCTATTGTTTGAGGAGAATGCACAGTTATGAACTTGAAAAGTTATTAATAAACCAATTTGGCACATTTGGGCAGTCTTGATACAACATTTTGAACAGAAATGCAATGGTTCATTAGATCAGTCTAAAACTTTGCACACACACTGCTGCCACCTAGTGGCCAACATCTAAATTGCGCCTGGGCTGGAATAATACATTATGGTCTTTCTCTTGCATTTCAAAGATGATGGTACAAAAAACTTTTTTTCTTCTATGTATTATCTTTTACCAGATCTAATGTGTTAAATTCTCCTACATTAATTTCACATTTCCACAAACTTCAAAGTGTTTCCTTTCAAATGGTATCAATAATATACATATCCTTGCTTCAGGTCCTGAGCTACAGGCAGTTAGATTTGGGTATGTCATTTTAGGCGAAAATTGGAGAAAACAAAGGTCTGCAACAGAATCGGCGGAATGAAAACACCCCTGATTAGTACTAGATTCAAAATCTGATCCTTTGATTGGGTGAGCAACATATGTGTTCATGCTGCAAAAACTCTGATAGGTTGGAGTTTATGAAGTTGTCATAATTACTGTGTAAGTCTATGGAAGGGGGTGAGAACTAAGAGCCTCCTAGGTTTGTTATTGAAGTCAATGTACCGAGAGGAGGATGGAAGCTAGCTGTCCTCCGGCTACACTATGGTGCTAACCTACAGAGTGCTGCTGAGGCTACTGTAGACCTTCATTACAAAACAGTCTGTTTTAATCAATTATTTGGTGACGTGAGTATATTTAGTATAGTTTTATCTAAAAAGGATATCTTTTTTAATGTTTCACTATTTTATTTTTTATGAAATTCACTGAGGTGGATGCTCCTCCCCTTCTTCCTCTGTGAAGCCTCGCTGACCACCAGTGATAGATAGCTCTGACATTACGTCATTCCCAACACCATTCCGGAAGGCTCCGTTCATCCCAGTGCTCCAAGGTCTCCAAGGTGACAGGTATACCGGTGTTCTAGGAGCAGCTTGGTGATCCCATCTCTCCTGGAAGGTGTGCGTATTATGCTGGGTCAACACGGCCAGGGTGAGATTCCACCTCTCTGACACGCACGCACGCACACACACACACCACACATGGTATTAATAGAGATCATCCGTTTCCCCCAACCAAGTGACAGAAGACTGGAGGCAGGAGGCAGGAGGCAGGAGACGGGAGGCGGGAGGCAGGAGACAGGAGACAGGAGGCAGGAGAAAGGAGGCAGGAGGCAAGAGACGGGAGGCAGGAGGCAGGAGGCAGGAGGCAGGAGGCAGGAGGCAAGAGACTGGAAGCAGGAGGCAGGAGGCAAGAGACAGGAGGCAGGAGACAGGAGGCAGGAGACAGGAGACAGGAGACAGGAGACAGGCATGTACTGAAGTGTTTAATAAATAACAGCATCATCATCAACAACAACAAAAAGTTGAATTCATGATGTACAGTGCCTTTGGATGGTATTCAGACCCCTTGACTTTTTCCACATTTTGTTACTTTACAGTCTTACACTAAAATGTATTAAATAGATTTTCCCCCTTATCAATCTACACACAATACCCCAATAATGACATCACAATACCCCGTAATGACATCACAATACCCCGTAATGACATCACAATACCCCATAATGACATCACAATACCCCGTAATGACATCACAAAACCCCGTAATGACAAAGAAAAAATAGGTTTTTAGAAATTGTTTCTAATTTGTATTTTAGAAAAAAGTTTTCAGACCCTTTACTTGTGGTTAGGGTTGTTGTCCCGTTGAAAGGTAAACCTTCGCCCCAGTCTGAGGTCCTGAGGTTTTCATCAAGGATATCTCTGTACTTTGCTCCGGTCATCTTTGCCTCGATCCTGACTAGTCTCCCAGTCCCTGCCACTGAAAAACATCCCCACCCATGATGCTGCCACCACCATGCTTCACCGTAGGGATGGTGCCAGGTTTCCTCCAGAGGTGATGCTTGGCATTCAGGCCAAAGAGTTGAATCTTGGTTTCATCAGACCAGAGAACCTTGTTTCTCATGGTCTGAAAGTCCTTTAAGTGCCTTTTGGCAAACTCCAAGTGGGCTGTCATGTGCCTTTTACTGAGGACTGGCTTCCGTCTGGCCACTCTACCATAAAGGCCTGATTGGTGGAGTGCTGCAGAGATGGTTGTCCTTCTGGAAGGTTCTCCCATCTCCACAGAGGAACTCTGGAGCTCTGTCAGAGTGACCATCGGGTTCTTGGTCATCTCCCTGACCAAGGCCCTTGTCCCCTGATTGCTTAGTTAGGCCAGGCGGCCAGCTCTAGGAAGAGTCTTGGAGGTTCAATTTCGAGTCTCATAACAAAGGGTATGAATACTTATGTAAATAAGGTATTTCTGTTGTGTATTTTAATACACTTGCAAAAATGTCTACAAACCTGTTTTCACTTTGTCATGATGGGGTATTGTGTGTAGTTTGATGAGCAATTCATTTTATTTGATAACTTTTAGAATAAGGCTGTAACGTAAGAAAATGTAAAAAAAAGTCATGTGGTCTGAATAGTTTCCGAAGGTGCTGCATATATACACTTATTTAATATATATTCGACTGTATAAACTATAAATATGACATGCAGTCCTCATAAGTTAGAAGAACCAGAAATCTGACTGAGGTAGGGTGGGGAGAGGGGAAGGGCTGGTCGGATACAGGAGAGTGTGTCTGTGTGTCTGTGTGTGTCTGTATGTGGGAGTGTGTGTCTGTGTGTGTCTGTGTGTGTCTGTGTGTGTGGGAGTGGGTCTGTGTCTGTGTGTGTCTGTGTGTGTCTGTGTGTGTGGGAGTGTGTCTGTGTGTGTGGGAGTGTGTGTGTGTGTGTGTGTGTGTGTGTGTGTGTGTGTGTGTGTGTGTGTGTGTGTGTGTGTGTGTGTGTGTGTGTGTGTGATATATGGGTCCATAGTCCTAGGGGTGAGAGGTCAGTGCCTCCAGGACTTGCGGCTGAGGACACACACACACGCTGCGTTGATGCGAATCAGCCTCCACGCCGTCTGCTCCTTGGACTTGGTGAGCGCACGCACAAACGTGTGTGTGTTGGTGCAGTAGGAGTTCCAGTGGCGGCTGTCGATGCCGCGGCACCCCGCTTTAGAACCGCCTCCGCTGGCCCCTCCCCCAGCCCCGGCCCCGCCCACCGGGGGTGTGGCCACGCGGCAGGTGGTCTCGTAGAAGAACTGTCTCTTGCGGACGTTGTCTATCTTCACCTCTGGTAGAACCTCCACCTCGTTGCCGGCGATGTCCGTGGCCTTGGTCAAGTTCCCCAACCAAACGCTGATGCTATCGCACACGGAGTATTCCCCCCTGTGCATGGGCTGTCCACCTGCCTTCCGTCTCACCCTCACTCCCCCATCTCCCACCCCTTCCCCCTCCTCCTCGTCCCCTGTCTCCCACCCCAGGGTGTGGTGAGAGGGGGGTACGTCGCTGAAGACGACGCGTGGTGAGGTGCGGTACTTCCGCTTGCTGAACAGTTTGGGGTCCACCTCAGGGATGGAAGAGGTAGAGGAGGAGTCTGTCTCAGAGTGGCCCAGGGAAGAGCTCCCGTCCTGGGGTAGAGAGGCTGGTCTGTGGGCCTGTCTGGTCCGGCTTGGTCTCTGCTGACTCTCCTTGTCTGCTGCTGGCTGCTCCTGCTGAGGTGACACTGACAGGTGGGCCGTCCGCTGCTGTTCTGCTCTGCCATTGGCTGCTGTGTGGTGTTCTGCGCTGTGGTTGGCAGCCACCGGGCCCAGGGCCCCTTCCATGTTCAGTACAGCCTGGATGCCGATGAGCAGGAGCACCAACAGCAACGACCTCATGGGCACACGTCCTGTCAACAACAACACACGTCCTGTCAACAACAACAACACACGTCCTGTCAACAACAACAACACACGTCCTGTCAACAACAACAACACACGTCCTGTCAACAACAACACACGTCCTGTCAACAACAACACACGTCCTGTCAACAACAACAACACGTCCTGTCAACAACAACACACGTCCTGTCAACAATAACAACACACGTCCTGTCAACAACAACAACACACGTCCTGTCAACAACAACACACGCCCTGTCAACAACAACACACGTCCTGTCAACAACAACACACGCCCTGTCAACAACAACACACGTCCTGTCAACAACAACACACGTCCTGTCAACAACAACACACCTCCTGTCAACAACAACACACCTCCTGTCAACAATAACAACGCACGTCCTGTCAACAACAACATACGTCCTGTCAACAACAACACATGTCCTGTCAACAACACATGTCCTGTCAACAACAACACGTGTCCTGTCAACAACAACACACCCTGTCAACAACAACACATGTCCTGTCAACAATAACAACCCACGTCCTGTCAACAACAACACATGCCCTGTCAGCAACACATGTCCTGTAAACAATAACAACACAAGACCTGTCAACAACAACACATGTCCTGTCAACAACAACACATGTCCTGTCAACAATAACAACACAAGTCCTGTCAACAACAACACATGTCCTGTCAACAACAATACATGTCCTGTCAACAACAACACATGACCTGTCAACAACAACACACGTCCTGTCAACAATAACAACAGATCCTGTCAACAACAACCCACGTCCTGTCAACAACAATACATGTCCTGTCAACAACAACCCACGATCTGTCAACAACAACCCATGTCCTGTCAACAACAATGCAAGTCCTGTCAACAACATCACACGTTCTGTCAACAACAACACACGTCCTTTCAACAATAACAACACACATTCTGTCAACAGCAACACACGTCCTGTCAACAACAACACATGTCCTGTCAACAACAACCCATGTCATCTCAACAACAACCCACGTCCTGTCAACGACAACACACGTCCTGTCAACAACAACCCACAATCTGTCAACAACAACACACGTCCTTTCAACAATAACAACACACGTTCTGTCAACAACAACCCACATTCTGTCAACAACAACACACGTCCTTTCAACAATAACAACCCACATTCTGTCAACAACAACACACATTCTGCCAACAACAACACACGTCCTTTCAACAATAACAACACACGTTCTGTCAACAACAACCCACATTCTGTCAACAACAACACACGTCCTTTCAACAATAACAACACACGTTCTGTCAACAACAACCCACATTCTGTCAACAACAACACATGTCCTTTCAACAATAACAACCCACGTTCTGTCAACAACAACACACATTCTGCCAACAACAACACACGTCCTTTCAACAATAACAACACACGTCCTGAAACAGTTCCAGATAAATTAACACAGTGTCGTAGACACAGATACATTAACACAGTGCCGTAGACACAGAGAAATTAACACAGTGCCATGGACACAGATAAACAGACACAATATGGACTCTGTGTTCTGTGAATCCTCTTCACAGACATAGAACATGAGCGGCCATTGACCAGACATCAGCTAGAGTTAGTAGTGTGTGTTGTAGTGAAATAAACAATACATTACAGATACCCAAAGAAAACTATTTAGGTAGTACTTCAAAGTATTTCTACTTAAGTACTTTAAACCCTTGACACTCAAACCCTTGACAGTCGATACACCAGATGTGTGTGTCTTTGAGCCAATTCTTTTTTAATCACACACCGAAGAAATTATAAAGAGAATTTAGTTGCTAATGGCAACCTGCAGTACCCCGGTCGGCCATCAACTAGAGTTACTCAATGAGAGGGGGCAGCACTGAGCTAGCCTGCAGTACCCCGGTCAGCCTTCAGCTAGAGTTACTCAATGAGAGGGGGCAGCACTGAGCTAGCCTGCAGTACCCCGGTCAGCCTTCAGCTAGAGTTACTCAATGAGAGGTGGCAGCACTGAGCTAGCCTGCAGTACCCCGGTCGGCCTTCAGCTAGACTTACTCAATGAGAGGGGGCAGCACTGAGCTAGCCTGCAGTACCCCGGTCGGCCTTCAGCTAGAGTTACTCAATGAGAGGGGGCAGCACTGAGCTAGCCTGCAGTACCCCGGTCGGCCTTCAGCTAAAGTTACTCAATGAGAGGGGGCAGCACTGAGCTAGCCTGCAGTACCCCGGTCGGCCTTCAACTAGAGTTACTCAATGAGAGGGGGCAGCACTGAGCTAGCCTGCAGTACTCCGGTCGGCCTTCAGCTAGAGTTACTCAATGAGAGGGGACAGCACTGAGCTAGCCTGCAGTACCCCGGTCGGCCTTCAGCTAGAGTTACTCAATGAGAGGGGGCAGCACTGAGCTAGCAACGTCACTTCCTTGAGGATCTCAAACTGCACGTGTTATATCTCCTGAGATGCCGTCTTAATTGACTTCATTTGGCGTCGATGCACTCTTGAGTTGTCACACATGAATGAATGGTGACACATGATCAATGGCTTTGTCCATTCACATATACAGTCATTGGGTATAACCCACAAACGCACGCATGAAGAAAAATGTGGGTTGTGGCTGGGCTCAGTCCATACACATACAACTCTCTACATACTTGACACGTAACCTGCCCACCACATGCATGTGATTGGTGGAATTTCTGAGTGAATGAATGACAGGAATGTAGCCTGGAATAGAAAGAGCTGTCTAGGCCCTCCCAGTCTCTCTACAGGACCAGCTGGCTAGGCCCTCCCAGTCTCTCTACAGGACCAGCTGGCTAGGCCCTCCCAGTCTCTCTCTAGGACCAGCTGGTTAGTCCCTCCCAGTCTCTCTACAGGACCAGCTGGTTAGTCCCTCCCAGTCTCTCTACAGGACCAGCTGGCTAGGCCCTCCCAGTCTCTCTCTAGGACCAGCTGGCTAGGCACTCCCAGTCTCTCTCTAGGACCAGCTGGCAAGGCCCTCCCAGTCTCTCTACAGGACCAGCTGGCAAGGCCCTCCCAGTCTCTACAGGACCAGCTGGCTAGTCCCTCCCAGTCTCTACAGGAGACACAAGGAATAAAATAAAATACACAAGAATGTGTCTACATACAGGAAGTTCCCAATAGACCAGGCCTGACTATCCAACCTTCTGGATCAGTCTGGGTCTATATACAGGAAGTACCAGATCAGTCTGGGTCTATATACAGGAAGTACCAGATCAATGTGGAGCTATATACAGGAAGTACACAATAGACCAGGCCTCATTATCCAACCTTTTGGATCAGTCTGGGTCTATATACAGGAAGTACCAGATTAATGTGGAGCTATATACAGGAAGTTCCCAATAGACCAGGCCTCATTATCCAACCTTCTGGATCAGTCTGGGTCTATATACAGGAAGTACCAGATAAGTCTGGGTCTATATACAGGAAGTACCCAATAGACCAGGCCTCATTATCCAACCTTCTGGATCAGTCTGGGTCTATATACAGGAAGTACCAGATTAATGTGGAGCTATATACAGGAAGTACCCAATAGACCAGGCCTCATTATCCAACCTTCTGGATCAGTATGGGTCTATATACAGGAAGTACCCAATAGACCAGGCCTCATTATCTAACCTTCTGGTTCAGTATGGGTCTATATACAGGAAGTACCATATCAATGTGGAGCTATATACAGGAAGTACCCAATAGACCAGGCCTCATTATCCAACCTTCTGGATCAGTATGGGTCTATATACAGGAAGTACCCAATAGACCAGGCCTCATTATCCAACCTTCTGGATCAGTCTGGGTCTATATACAGGAAGTACCAGAACAATGTGGAGCTATATACAGGAAGTACCCAATAGACCAGGCCTGACTATCCAACCTTCTGGATCAGTTTGGGTCTATATACAGGAAGTACCAGATCAATGTGGAGCTATATACAGGAAGTACCCAATAGACCAGGCCTCATTATCCAACCTTTTGGATCAGTCTGGGTCTATACACAAGAAGTACCCAATAGACTAGGCCTCATTATCTAACCTTCTGGATCAGTCTGGGTCTATATCTCAATCATAAGTACCCAATAGACCAGGCCTCATTATCCAACCTTCTGGATCAGTCTGGGTCTATATACAGGAAGTACCAGATCAGTCTGGGTCTATATACAGGAAGTACCCAATAGACCAGGCCTCATTATCTAACCTTCTAGATCAGTATGGGTCTATTCTCTACAGTTCAGAAGGTCCAGAAAGTTACAGTAGCAGGTTACTCATGTGGTGTATTTTGATCACACGACGGTGCTCTCTCTCTCCTTCCAAATTCCCAGCCAGGGGAATAGGCCTATTCAATATGGAAGCCGTTTACCAATTACAACCATACGGAACAAACAGAGTAAAATTAGAGTTTCTATTGGGACAAATTCAGGTAGGTCCCTTGCATTCCGTTCTGTTTGCTTCTATTTAAGAAAAGTTTTCCAACAGAATCGGCGTAATGAATACACCCCAGTTCTTTTGGTTTCTGAATGTTTTCATTAGGGCAGGAAGAGCAAGCTGTAGTAGTAAATAAAATGCTGGAGATAAGTGTACAACAAGCTACTGTAGGTCTAGTCAAGCTTTTCCTTGGTCTCCAAGAGCCAAACAGGACACAATAGTTATTACAAGCTACTGATGGCCTAGTCAAGCTTTTCCTGGGACTCCAAGAGCCAAACAGGACACAATGGGTATTACAAACTATCGTAGGCCTAGTCAAGCTTTTCCTGGGACTCCAAGAGCCAAACAGGACACGATAGTTATTACAAGCTATCGTAGGCCTAGTCAAGCTTTTCCTGGGACTCCAAGAGCCAAACAGGACACGATAGTTATTACAAACTATCGTAGGCCTAGTCTACAACATCTGATGTATTTGAAATGACAGGCAGCCTAGGATAAACATACTGTATCACTCGAAAACGGAGAACAACACAAAGGCATAGCCTACAGATAGTCCAGCCATCTACGTGGACTGTTGTCTTCCTCCCCATTCGGTAGCAGCTCCAACACCCAATTTAATCCTTGGCTTCCTATTTCGCAACTGTCACGTCCTGACCATAGTAAGATGTTATTTTCTATGGTAGAGTAGGTCAGGGCGTGACAGGGGGTGTTTTGTGTTTTTCTATGTTTTCTATATCTATGTTTAGTTCTAGTTTTCTATTTCTATGTTTTTGTTTTTTTGGGGTTGATCTCCAATTAGAGGCAGCTGGTCTTCGTTGTCTCTAATTGGAGATCATACTTAAGTATTTTTTTTTCACCTGTGTTTGTGGGTAGTTATTTTCTGTTTAGTTATCTGTTACCTGACAGAACTGTTGGCTTTTCGTTTGTTATTTTGTCTTTAGTGTTCTGATTTTAATAAATATTCATCATCAGCACTAAACACGCTGCGCTTTGGTCCCCTCTCTACGACAGCTGTTACAGCAACAAAGCCTCTATTTCGCAACAAAACATACCCTCGTAAAACTGACAATCCTACCGATCCTCGACTTCGGCGATGTCATCTACAAAATAGCTTCAAATACTCTACTTAGAAAACTGGATAGCAGTCTATCACAGTGCCATCCGTTTTGTCACCAAAGCCCCATATACCACCCACCACTGCGACCTGTATGCTATCGTCGGCTGGCCCTCGCTACATATTCGTCGCTAAACCCACTGGCTCCAGGTCATCTATAAGTCTATGCTAGGTAAAGCTCCGCCTTATCTCACCATAGCAGCACCCACCCGTAGCACACGCTCCAGCAGGTATATCTCACTGGTCAACCCCAAAGCCAACTCCTCCTTTGGCCGTCTCTCTTTCCAGTTCTCTGCTGCCAATGACTGGAACGAGTTGCAAAAATCTCTGAAGCTGGAGACTCATATCTCCCTCACTAACTTTAAGCACCAGCTATCTGAGCAGCTAACCGATAACTGCAGCTGTACATAGCCCATCTGTAAATAGCCCATCTATCTACCTACCTCATCCCCATATTGTTTTTATTTACTTTTCTGCTCTTTTGCACACCAGTATCTCTACTTGCACATCATCATCTGCTCATTTATCACTCCAGTGTTAATCTGCTAAATTGTAATTACTTGCTACTATGGCCTATTTATTGCCTTACCTCCTCACGCCATTTGCACACACTGTATATAGACTTTCTTTTTGTTTTACTCCATGTGTAACTCTGTGTTGTTGTATGTGTCGAACTGCTGTGCTTTATCTTGACCAGGTCGCAGTTGTAAATGAGAACTTGTTCTCAACTAGCTTACCTGGTTAAATAAAGGACTTGTTCTCAACTAGATTACCTGGTTAAATAAAGGACTTGTTCTCAACTAGCCTACCTCGTTAAATAAAGGACTTGTTCTCAACTAGATTACCTGGTTAAATAAAGGACTTGTTCTCAACTTGCCTACCTGGTTAAATAAAATAAAATAAAAAATGTAACAATCCATTCACTTTTTTCCACATTGAGGAACCATCTCCTTTCGACTTCAAAATTCTGTTTAACTTTTCTAGATAATCTTCAGCAGACTGCAAAGAAACACTTCAATTATTGTGATGACACCCTCTCTACCCCTATCAGACACCCTCTCTACCCCTATCAGACACCCTCTCTACCCCTATCAGACACCCTCTCTACCCCAGCCCTACCTATCAGACACCCTCTCTACTACTATCAGACACCCTCTCTACCCCAGCCCTACCTGTCAGACACCCTCTCTACCCCTATCAGACACCCTCTCTACCCCAGCTCTACCTATCAAACACCCTCTCTACCCCTATCACACACCCTCTCTAACCCAGCCCTACCTGTCAGACACCCTCTCTACCCCTATCAGTCACCCTCTCTACCCCTATCAGACACCCTCTCTACCTCAGCCCTACCTATCAGACACCCTCTCTGCCCCAACCCTTCCTGTCAGACACCCTCTCTACCCCTATCAGACACCCTCTCTACCCCAGCCCTACCTGTCAGACACCCTCTCTACCCCTATCAGACACCCTCTCTACCTCAGCCCTACCTATCAGCCCTACCTCTTCCCCAACCCTACCTATCAGACACCCTCTCTGCCCCAATCCTACCTGTCAGACACCCTCTCTGCCCCAATCCTACCTGTCAGACATACACACTTTACTAGAAATGCAGCCCGCACTGCCTCTCACAGCTCACACACTTTACCCCTGTCTCACAGCCCACAGCCCACACTGTCACGTCCTGACCAGTAAAAGGGGTTGTTTGTTATTGTAGTTTGGTCAGGGCGTTGCAGGGGGTGTTTGTTTAGTGTGTTTCAGGGTTTTTGGTTTATGTTCTATGTTTTCTATTTCTATGTGGTTTTTCTAGTTTTTCTATGTCTATGTTAGTTTTGTCAACGACCTCTAATCAGAAGTGGCTGTTTCTTGTCATCTCTGATTGGAGGCCATATTTAGTTGTGCGTGTTTTCACTTGTGTTGGTGGTTGATTCCTGTTTAGTCTGTGCACCTTACAGGACTGTTTTTCGTTGTTTGTTTTGTGCAAGTGTTTTGTTTTTCCTTCGAATAAAATATGTTCAATATACCCGCTGCAGTTTGGTCCACTCCATACGACGACCGTTACACACACACACACAGTCTGTGTTTAACATTTAGTGTTCTGAAATTCCAACATTCAGAATGTGAGGTATTTCCAACCCCATTATGCCCTCCATATATACACCAACCACCATGCACACACCCTCTCACACCATCTCACACACTCTCACACCCTCTCACACCCTCTCACATACTCTCACACCCTCTCACACCCTCTCATACCCTCTCACACCCTCTCACACACTCTCACACACTCTCACACACTCTTACACACTCTCACACCCTCAATGCACGCATCCACAAATACAGGCACGTGTATGGTCTATGCATTTGTACTGGTATGTCTATACATTTCTGACATAGTGAGAACAGCAAATAGAGAGAACATCTAGCCTGTTAATACATACAGGGAGGAGATGAGTACATGGCTATATACAGGGAGTGTAAAATAACATGGCTGTATACAGGGAGTATAACATGGCTATATACAGGGAGTGTAAAATAACATGGCTATATACAGGGAGTGTAAAATAACATGGCTATATACAGGGAGTGGAAAATAATATGGCTATATACAGGGAGTGGAAAATAACATGGCAATTACAGTGAGTATAAAATAACATGGCTATATACAGGGAGTGTAAAATAACATGGCTATTACAGGGAGTGTAAAATAACATGGCTGTATACAGGGAGTAGAAAATAACATGGCTATATACAGGGAGTGTAAAATAACATGGCTATATACAGGGAGTAGAAAATAACATGGCTATATACAGGAAGTATAAAATAACATGGCTATATACAGGGAGTATAAAATAACATGGCTATATACAGGGAGTATGAAATCACATGGCTATATACAGAGAGTATAACATGGCTATATACAGTGCCTTGCGAAAGTATTCGGCCCCCTTGAACTTTTCGACCTTTTGCCACATTTCAGGCTTCAAACATAAAGATATAAAACTGTAATTTTTTGTGAAGAATCAACAACAAGTGGGACACAATCATGAAGTGGAACGAAATGTATTGGATATTTCAAACTTTGATAACAAATAAAAAACTGAAAAATTGGGCATGCAAAATTATTCAGCCCCCTTAGGTTAATACTTTGTAGCGCCACCTTTTGCTGCGATTACAGCTGTCGCTTGGGGTATGTCTCTATCAGTTTTACACATCGAGAGACTGACATTTTTGCCCATTCCTCCTTGCAAAACAGCTCGAGCTCAGTGAGGTTGGATGGAGAGCGTTTGTGAACAGCAGTTTTCAGTTCTTTCCACAGATTCTCGATTGGATTCAGGTCTGGACTTTGACTTGGCCATTCTAACACTTGGATATGTTTATTTGTGAACCATTCCATTGTAGATTTTGCTTTATGTTTTGGATCATTGTCTTGTTGGAAGACAAATCTCCGTCCCAGTCTCAGGTCTTTTGCAGACTCCATCAGGTTTTCTTCCAGAATGGTCCTGTATTTGGCTCCATCCATCTTCCCATCAATTTCAACCATCTTCCCTGCCCCTGCTGAAGAAAAGCAGGCCCAAACCATGATGCTGCCACCACCATGTTTGACAGTGGGGATGTGGTGTTCAGGGTGATGAGCTGTGTTGCTTTTACGCCAAACATAACGTTTTGCATTGTTGCCAAAAAGTTCGATTTTGGTTTCATCTGACCAGAGCACCTTCTTCCACATTTTTGGTGTGTCTCCCAGGTGGTTAGTGGCAAACTTTAAACGACACTTTTTATGGATATCTTTAAGAAATGGCTTTCTTCTTGCCACTCTTCCATAAAGGCCAGATTTATGCAGTATACGACTGATTGTTGTCCTATGGACAGAGTCTCCCACCTCAGCTGTAGATCTCTGCAGTTCATCCAGAGTGATCATGGGCCTCTTGGCTGCATCTCTGATCAGTCTTCTCCTTGTATGAGCTGAAAGTTTAGAGGGATGGCCGGGTCTTCGTAGATTTGCAGTGGTCTGATACTCCTTCCATTTCAATATTATCGCTTGCACAGTGCTCCTTGGGATGTTTAAAGCTTGGGAAATCTTTTTGCATCCAAATCCGGCTTTAAACTTCTCCAAAACAGTATCTCGGACCTGCCTGGTGTGTTCCTTGTTCTTCATGATGCTCTCTGCGCCTTAAACGGACCTCTGAGACTATCACAGAGCAGGTGCATTTATACGGAGACTTGATTACACACAGGTGGATTCTATTTATCATCATTAGTCATTTAGGTCAACATTGGATCATTCAGAGATCCTCACTGAACTTCTGGAGAGAGTTTGCTGCACTGAAAGTAAAGGGGCTGAATAATTTTGCACGGCCAATTTTTCCGTTTTTTATTTGTTAAAAAAGTTTGAAATATCCAATAAATTTCGTTCCACTTCATAATTGTGTCCCACTTGTTGTTGATTCTTCACAAAAACGTACAGTTTTATATCTTTATGTTTGAAGCCTGAAATGTGACAGAAGGTCGAAAAGTTCAAGGGGGCCGAATACTTTCGCAAGGCACTGTACAGGGAGTATAAAATAACATGGCTATATACAGGGAGCGTAAAATAACATGGCTATATACAGGGAGTGTAAAATAACATGGCTATATACAGGGAGTATGAAATAACATGGCTATATACAGGGAGTGTAAAATAACAAGGCTGTATACAGGGAGTGTAAAATAACATGGCTATATACAGGGAGTGGACAATAACATGGCTATATACAGGGAGTGGAAAATAACATGGCTATTACAAGGAGTATAACATGGCTATATACAGGGAGTGTAAAATAACATGGCTATATACAGGGAGTGGAAAATAACATGGCTATTACAGGGAGTGGAAATTAACATGGCTGTATACAGGGAGTAGAACATGGCTATATACAGGGAGTATAAAATAACATGGCTATATACAGGGACTGTAAAATAACATGGCTATTACAGGGAGTGTAAAATAACATGGCTGTATACAGAGAGTATAACATGGCTATATACAGGGAGTATAAAATAACATGGCTATTACGGGGAGTGTAAAATAACATGGCTATTACGGGGAGTGTAAAATAACATGGCTGTATACAGAGAGTATAACATGGCTATATACAGGGAGTATAAAATAACATGGCTATATACAGGGAGTGTAAAATAACATGGCTATTACGAGGAGTGTAAAATAACATGGCTGTATACAGGGAGTAGAAAATAACATAGCTATTACAGGGAGTAGAAAATAACATGGCTATATACAGAGAGTATAACATGGCTATGTACAGGGAGTATAAAATAACATGGCTATATACAGGGAGTGTAAAATAACATGGCTATATACAGGGAGTAGAAAATAACATGGCTATATACAGGGAGTAGAAAATAACATGGCTATATACAGGAAGTAGAACATAAAATTGCAGTATACAGGAAGTAGTTGGTGAGTCTGCCTTGAATTACTCATTTTAGAAGGTTTTCTTGCGTGATCCTTATGTTGGATTTTTGTCAATGATGTCGAGCACCCCTCCTATTTTCCTTTGTTGGCTGTAGTGTAGAGGTCTACCTGAACTGGCTGTAGTGTAGAGGTCTACCTGAACTGGCTGTAGTGTAGAGGTCTACCTGAACTGGCTGTAGTATAGAGGTCTACCTGAACTGGCTGTAGTGTAGAGGTCTACCTGAACTGGCTGTAGTGTGGAGGTCTACCTGAACTGGCTGTAGTGTGGAGGTCTACCTGAACTGGGTGTAGTGTGGAGGTCTACCTGAACTGGCTGTAGTGTAGAGGTCTACCTGAACTGGTTGTGGTGTGGAGGTCTACCTGAACTGGATGTAGTGTAGAGGTCTACCTTAACTGGCTGTAGTGTAGAGGTCTACCTGAACTGGCTGTAGTGTGGAGGTCTACCTGAACTAGCTGTAGTGTAGAGGTCTACCTGAACTGGCTGTAGTGTAGAGGTCTACCTGAACTGGCTGTAGTGTGGAGGTCTACCTGAACTGGCTGTAGTGTGGAGGTCTACCTGAACTGGCTGTAGTGTAGAGGTCGACGCGCTCTCACCACTGGTGTCCCCCAGAGCTCTGTTCTTGGCCCACTCCTATTCTCGCTATACACCAAGTCACTTGGCTCTGTCATATCCTCACATGGTCTCTCATATCATTGCTATGCAGATGACACACAATTAATCTTCTCCTTTCCCCTTCTGACAACCAGGTGGCGAATCGCATCTCTGCATGTCTGGCAGACATATCAGTGTGGATGACGGATCACCACCTCAAGCTGAACCTCGGCAAGACGGAGCTGCTCTTCCTCCCGGGGAAGGACTGCCCGTTCCATGATCTCGCCATCACGGTTGACAACTCCATTGTGTCCTCCTCCCAGAGTGCTAAGAGCCTTGGTGTGACACTGGACAACACCCTGTCGTTCTCCACCAACATCAAGGCGGTGACCCGATCCTGTAGGTTCATGCTCTACAACATTCGCAGAGTACGACCCTGCCTCACACAGGAAGCGGCGCAGGTCCTAATCCAGGCACTTGTCATCTCCCGTCTGGATTATTGCAACTCGCTGTTGGCTGGGCTCCCTGCCTGTGCCGTTAAACCCCTACAACTCATCCAGAACGCCGCAGCCCGTCTGGTGTTCAACCTTCCCAAGTTCTCTCATGTCACCCCGCTCCTCCGCTCTCTCCACTGGCTTCCAGTCGAAGCTCGCATCCGCTACAAGACCATGGTGCTTGCCTACGGAGCTGTGAGGGGAACGGCACCTCCGTACCTTCAGGCTCTGATCAGGCCCTACACCCAAACGAGGGCATTCCATTCATCCACCTCTGGCCTGCTCGCCTCCCTACCTCTGAGGAAGCACAGTTCCCGCTCAGCCCAGTCAAAACTGTTCGCTGCTCTCGCACCCCAATGGTGGAACAAGCTCCCTCACGACGCCAGGACAGCGGAGTCAATCACCACCTTCCGGAGACACCTGAAACCCCACCTCTTCAAGGAATACCTGGGATAGGATAAAGTAATCCTTCAAACCCCCCCTTAAAAGATTTAGATGCACTATTGTAAAGTGGTTGTTCCACTGGATATTATAAGGTGAATGCACCAATTTGTAAGTCGCTCTGGATAAGAGCGTCTGCTAAATGACTAAAATGTAAAATGTAATGCTGTAGTGTAGAGGTCTACCTGAACTGGCTGTAGTGTGGAGGTCTACCTGAACTGGCTGTAGTGTAGAGGTCTACGTGAACTGGCTGTAGTGTGGAGGTCTACCTGAACTGGCTGTAGTGTGGAGGTCTACCTGAACTGTGTGTAGTGTGGAGGTCTACCTGAACTGGCTGTAGTGTAGAGGTCTACCTGAACTGGTTGTGGTGTGGAGGTCTACCTGAACTGGATGTAGTGCAGAGGTCTACCTTAACTGGCTGTAGTGTAGAGGTCTACCTGAACTGGCTGTAGTGTGGAGGTCTACCTGAACTAGCTGTAGTGTAGAGGTCTACCTGAACTGGCTGTAGTGTAGAGGTCTACCTGAACTGGCTGTAGTGTGGAGGTCTACCTGAACTGGCTGTAGTGTGGAGGTCTACCTGAACTGGCTGTAGTGTAGAGGTCGACCTGGCTGTAGTGTAGAGGTCTACCTGAACTGGCTGTAGTGTGGAGGTCTACCTGAACTGGCTGTAGTGTAGAGGTCTACCTGAACTGGCTGTAGTGTAGAGGTCTACCTGAACTGGCTGTAGTGTAGAGGTCTACCTGAACTGGCTGTAGTGTAGAGGTCTACCTGAACTGGCTGTAGTGTGGAGGTCTACATGAACTGGCTGTAGTGTAGAGGTCTACCTGAACTGGCTGTAGTGTAGAGGTCTACCTGAACTGGCTGTAGTGTGGAGGTCTACCTGAACTGGCTGTAGTGTGGAGGTCTACCTGAACTGGCTGTAGTGTAGAGGTCTACCTGAACTGGCTGTAGTGTGGAGGTCTACCTGAACTGGCTGTAGTGTGGAGGTCTACCTGAACTGGCTGTAGTACGGAGGTCTACCTGAACTGGCTGTAGTGTAGAGGTCTACCTGAACTGGCTGTAGTGTAGAGGTCTAGCTGAACTGGGTGTAGTGTGGAGGTCTACCTGATCTGGCTGTAGTGTAGAGGTCTACCTGAACTGGCTGTAGTGTGGAGGTCTACCTGAACTGGCTGTAGTGTAGAGGTCTACCTGAACTGGCTGTATTGTGGAGGTCTACCTGAACTGGCTGTAGTGTGAAGGTCTACCTGAACTGGCTATAGAGGTCTACCTGAACTGGCTGTAGTATAGAGGTCTATCTGAACGGGCTGTTGTGTAGAGGTCGACCTGAACTGGCTGTAGTGTGGAGGTCTACCTGAACTGGCTGTTGTGTAGAAGTCTACCTGAACTGGCTGTAGTGTAGAGGTCTACCTGAACCAGCTGTAGTATAGAGGTCTACCTGAACTGGCTGTAGTGTGGAGGTCTACCTGAACTGGCTGTAGTGAAGAGGTCTACTGAACTGGCTTTAGTATAGAGGTCTACCTGAACGGGCTGTTGTGTAGAGGTCTACCTGAACTGGCTGTAGTGCAGAGGTCTACCTGAACTGGCTGTAGTGTGGAGGTCTACCTGAACTGGCTGTAGTATAGAGGTCTACCTGAACTGGCTGTAGTGTGGAGGTCTACCTGAACTGGCTGTAGTATGGAGGTCTACTTGAACTGGCTGTAGTGTAGAGGTCTACCTGAACTGGCTGTAGTATAGAGGTCTACCTGAAATGGCTGTAGTGTAGAGGTCTACCTGAACTGGCTGTAGTGTGGAGGTCTACCTGAACTGGCTGTAGTGTAGAGGTATACCTGAACTGGCTGTAGTGTGGAGGTCTACCTGAACTGGCTCTAGAGGTCTACCTGAACTGGCTGTAGTGTAGAGGTCTACCTGAACTGGCTGTAGTATAGAGGTCTACCTGAACTGGCTGTAGTGTGGAGGTCTACCTGAACTGGCTGTAGTGTGGAGGTCTACCTGAACTGGCTGTAGTGTAGAGGTCTACCTGGCTGTAGTGTAGAGGTCTACCTGAACTGGCTGTAGTGTGTAGGTCTACCTGAACTGGCTGTAGTATAGAGGTCTACCTGAACTGGCTGTATTGTAGAGGTCTACCTGAACTGGCTGTAGTGTAGAAGTCTACCTGAACTGGCTGTAGTTTGGAGGTCTACCTGAACTGGCTGTAGTGTAGAGGTCTACCTGAACTGGCTGTAGTGTAGAGGTCTACCTGAACTGGCTGTAGTGTGGAGGTCTACCTGAACTGGCTGTAGTGTGGAGGTCTACCTGAAATGGCTGTAGTGTAGAGGTCTACCTGAACTGGCTGTAGTGTAGAGGTCTACCTGAACTGGCTGTAGTGTAGAGGTCTACCTGAACTGGCTGTAGTGTAGAGGTCTACCTGAACTGGCTGTAGTGTGGAGGTCTACCTGAACTGGCAGTAGTATAGAGGTATACCTGAACTGGCTGTAGTGTAGAGGTCTACCTGAACTGGCTGTAGTGTGGAGGTCTACCTGAACTGGCTGTAGTGTAGAGGTATACCTGAACTGGCTGTAGTGTGGAGGTCTACCTGAACTGGCTGTAGAGGTCTACCTGAACTGGCTGTAGTGTAGAGGTCTACCTGAACTGGCTGTAGTATAGAGGTCTACCTGAACTGGCTGTAGTGTGGAGGTCTACCTGAACTGGCTGTAGTGTGTAGGTCTACCTGAACTGGCTGTAGTATAGAGGTCTACCTGAACTGGCTGTAGTGTGGAGGTCTACCTGAACTGGCTGTAGTGTAGAAGTCTACCTGAACTGGCTGTAGTTTGGAGGTCTACCTGAACTGGCTGTAGTGTGGAGGTCTACCTGAACTGGCTGTAGTGTAGAGGTCTACCTGAACTGGCTGTAGTGTGGAGGTCTACCTGAACTGGCTGTTGTGTGGAGTTCTACCTGAAATGGCTGTAGTGTAGAGGTCTACCTGAACTGGCTGTAGTGTAGAGGTCTACCTGAACTGGCTGTAGTGTAGAGGTCTACCTGAACTGGCTGTAGTGTGGAGGTCTACCTGAACTGGCTGTAGTGTGGAGGTCTACCTGAACTGGCTGTAGTGTAGAGGTCTTCCTGGCTGTAGTGTGGAGGTCTACCTGAACTGGCTGTAGTGTGGAGGTCTACCTGAAATGGCTGTAGTGTGGAGGTCTACCTGAACTGGCTGTAGTGTAGAGGTCTACCTGTACTGGCTGTAGTATAGAGTTCTACCTGAACTGGCTGTAGTATAGAGGTCTACCTGAACTGGCTGTAGTGTAGAAGTCTACCTGAACTGGCTGTAGTGTAGAGGTCTACCTGAACTGGCTGTAGTGTGGAGGTCTACCTGAACTGGCTGTAGTGTGGAGGTCTACATGAACTGGCTGTAGTGTAGAGGTCTACCTGAACTGGCTGTAGTGTAGAGGTCTACCTGAACTGGCTGTAGTGTAGAGGTCTACCTGAACTGGCTGTAGTGTAGAGGTCTACCTGAACTGGCTGTAGTGTAGAGGTCTACCTTAACTGGCTGTAGTGTAGAGGTCTACCTGAACTGGCTTTAGTATAGAGGTCTACCTGAACTGGCTGTAGTGTAGAGGTCTACCTGAACTGGCTGTAGTGTAGAGGTCTACCTGGCTGTAGTGTAGAGGTATACCTGAACTGGCTGTAGTGTAGAGGTCTACCTGAAATGGCTGTAGTGTGGAGGTCTACCTGAACTGTCTGTAGTGTAGTGGTCTACCTGAACTGGCTGTATTGTAAAGGTCTACCTGGTTGTAGTGTGGAGGTCTACCTGAACTGGCTGTAGTGTGGAGGTCTACCTAAACTGGCTGTAGTGTAGAGGTCTACCTGAACTGGCTGTAGTGAAGAGGTCTACCTGAACTGGCTGTAGTGTAGAGGTCTACCTTAACTGGCTGTAGTGTAGAGGTCTACCTGAACTGGCTTTAGTATAGAGGTCTACCTGAACTGGCTGTAGTGTAGAGGTCTACCTGAACTGGCTGTAGTGTAGAGGTCTACCTGGCTGTAGTGTAGAGGTATACCTGAACTGGCTGTAGTGTAGAGGTCTACCTGAAATGGCTGTAGTGTGGAGGTCTACCTGAACTGTCTGTAGTGTAGTGGTCTACCTGAACTGGCTGTATTGTAAAGGTCTACCTGGTTGTAGTGTGGAGGTCTACCTGAACTGGCTGTAGTGTGGAGGTCTACCTAAACTGGCTGTAGTGTAGAGGTCTACCTGAACTGGCTGTAGTTTAGAGGTCTACCTGAACTGGCTGTAGTGTGGAGGTCTACCTGAACTGGCGGTAGTGTGGAGGTCTACCTGAACTGGCTGTAGTATAAAGGTCTACCTGAACTGGCTGTAGTGTGGAGGTCTACCTGAACTGGCTGTAGTGTGGAGGTCTACCTGAACTGGCTGTAGTGTAGAGGTCTACCTGGCTGTAGTGTAGAGGTCTACCTGAACTGGCTGTAGTGTGGAGGTCTATCTGAACTGGCTGTAGTGTAGAGGTCTACCTGTACTGGCTGTAGTATAGAGGTCTACCTGAACTGGCTGTAGTATAGAGGTCTACCTGAACTGGCTGTAGTGTAGAAGTCTACCTGAACTGGCTGTAGTGTAGAGGTCTACCTGAACTGGCTGTAGTGTGGAGGTCTACCTGAACTGGCTGTAGTGTGGAGGTCTACATGAACTGGCTGTAGTGTAGAGGTCTACCTGAACTGGCTGTAGTGTAGAGGTCTACCTGAACTGGCTGTAGTGTAGAGGTCTACCTGAACTGGCTGTAGTGAAGAGGTCTACCTGAACTGGCTGTAGTGTAGAGGTCTACCTTAACTGGCTGTAGTGTAGAGGTCTACCTGAACTGGCTTTAGTATAGAGGTCTACCTGAACTGGCTGTAGTGTAGAGGTCTACCTGAACTGGCTGTAGTGTAGAGGTCTACCTGGCTGTAGTGTAGAGGTATACCTGAACTGGCTGTAGTGTAGAGGTCTACCTGAACTGGCTGTAGTGTGGAGGTCTACCTGAACTGGCTGTAGTGTAGTGGTCTACCTGAACTGGCTGTATTGTAAAGGTCTACCTGGTTGTAGTGTGGAGGTCTACCTGAACTGGCTGTAGTGTGGAGGTCTACCTAAACTGGCTGTAGTGTAGAGGTCTACCTGAACTGGCTGTAGTTTAGAGGTCTACCTGAACTGGCTGTAGTGTGGAGGTCTACCTGAACTGGCGGTAGTGTGGAGGTCTACCTGAACTGGCTGTAGTATAAAGGTCTACCTGAACTGGCTGTAGTGTGGAGGTCTACCTGAACTGGCTGTAGTGTGGAGGTCTACCTGAACTGGCTGTAGTGTAGAGGTCTACCTGGCTGTAGTGTAGAGGTCTACCTGAACTGGCTGTAGTGTGGAGGTCAACCTGAACTGGCTGTAGTGTGGAGGTCTACCTGAACTGGCTGTTGTGTGGAGGTCTACCTGAACAGCTGTAGTGTAGAGGTCTACCTGAACTGGCTGTAGTTTAGAGGTCTACCTGAACTGGCTGTAGTGTAGAGGTCTACCTGAACTGGCTGTAGTGTAGAGGTCTACCTGAACTGGCTGTAGTGTAGAGGTCTACCTGAACTGGCTGTAGTGTGGAGGTCTACCTGAACTGGCTGTAGTGTGGAGGTCTACCTGAACTGGCTGTAGTGTAGAGGTCTACCTGAACTGGCTGTAGTGTGGAGGTCTACCTGAACTGGCTGTAGTATAAAGGTCTACCTGAACTGGCTGTAGTGTAGAGGTCTACCTGAACTGGCTGTTGTGTGGAGGTCTACCTGAACTGGCTGTAGTGTAGAGGTCTACCTGGCTGTAGTGTAGAGGTCTACCTGAACTGGCTGTAGTGTGGAGGTCTACCTGAACTGGCTGTAGTGTGGAGGTCTACCTGAACTGGCTGTAGTGTGGAGGTCTACCTGAACTGGCTGTAGTGTAGAGGTCTACCTGAACTGGCTGTAGTGTAGAGGTCTACCTGAACTGGCTGTAGTGTAGAGGTCTACCTGGCTGTATTGTAGAGGTCTACCTGAACTGGCTGTAGTGTAGAGGTCTACCTGACCTGGCTGTAGTGTGGAGGTCTACCTGAACTGGCTGTAGTGTAGAGGCCTACCTGAACTGGCTGAAGTGTAGAGGTCTACCTGAACTGGCTGTAGTGTAGAGGTCTACCTGAACTGGCTGTAGTGTAGAGGTCTACCTGAACTGGCTGTAGTGTAGAGGTCTACCTGAACTGGCTGTAGTGTGGAGGTCTACCTGAACTGGCTGTAGTGTGGAGGTCTACCTGAACTGGCTGTAGTGTAGAGGTCTACCTGAACTGGCTGTAGTGTGTAAGTCTACCTTAACTGGCTGTAGTGTAGAGGTCTACCTGAACTGGCTGTAGTGTGGAGGTCTACCTGAACTGGCTGTAGTGTGGAGGTCTACCTGAACTGGCTGTAGTGTGGAGGTCTACCTGAACTGGCTGTAGTGTGGAGGTCTACCTGAACTAGCTGTAGTATAGAGGTCTACCTGAACTGGCTGTAGTGTGGAGGTCTACCTGGCTGTATTGTAGAGGTCTACCTGAACTGGCTGTAGTGTAGAGGTCTACCTGACCTGGCTGTAGTGTGGAGGTCTACCTGAACTGGCTGTAGTGTAGAGGCCTACCTGAACTGGCTGTAGTGTAGAGGTCTACCTGAACTGGCTGTAGTGTAGAGGTCTACCTGAACTGGCTGTAGTGTAGAGGTCTACCTGAACTGGCTGTAGTGTAGAGGTCTACCTGAACTGGCTGTAGTGTGGAGGTCTACCTGAACTGGCTGTAGTGTGGAGGTCTACCTGAACTGGCTGTAGTGTAGAGGTCTACCTGAACTGGCTGTAGTGTGTAAGTCTACCTTAACTGGCTGTAGTGTAGAGGTCTACCTGAACTGGCTGTAGTGTGGAGGTCTACCTGAACTGGCTGTAGTGTGGAGGTCTACCTGAACTGGCTGTAGTGTGGAGGTCTACCTGAACTGGCTGTAGTGTAGAGGTCTACCTGAACTGGCTGTAGTGTAGTGGTCTACCTGAACTGGCTGTAGTATGGAGGTCTACTTGAACTGGCTGTAGTGTAGAGGTCTACCTGAACTGGCTGTAGTGTAGAGGTCTACCTTAACTGGCTGTAGTGTAGAGGTCTACCTGAACTGGCTTTAGTATAGAGGTCTACCTGAACTGGCTGTAGTGTAGAGGTCTACCTGAACTGGCTGTAGTGTAGAGGTCTACCTGGCTGTAGTGTAGAGGTATACCTGAACTGGCTGTAGTGTAGAGGTCTACCTGAACTGGCTGTAGTGTGGAGGTCTACCTGAACTGGCTGTAGTGTTTTGGTCTACCTGAACTGGCTGTATTGTAACGGTCTACCTGGTTGTAGTGTGGAGGTCTACCTGAACTGGCTGTAGTGTGGAGGTCTACCTGAACTGGCTGTAGTGTAGAGGTCTACCTGTACTGGCTGTAGTATAGAGGTCTACCTGAACTGGCTGTAGTATAGAGGTCTACCTGAACTGGCTGTAGTGTAGAGGTCTACCTGAACTGGCTGTAGTGTAGAGGTCTACCTGAACTGGCTGTAGTGTAGAGGTCTACCTGAACTGGCTGTAGTATAGAGGTCTACCTGAACTGGCTGTAGTGTAGAGGTCTACCTGAACTGGCTGTAGTGTGGAGGTCTACCTGAACTGGCTGTAGTGTGGAGGTCTACCTGAACTGGCTGTAGTGTAGAGGTCTACCTGAACTGGCTGTAGTGTGTAAGTCTACCTTAACTGGCTGTAGTGTAGAAGTCTACCTGAACTGGCTGTAGTGTGGAGGTCTACCTGAACTGGCTGTAGTGTGGAGGTCTACCTGAACTGGCTGTAGTGTAGAGGTCTACCTGAACTGGCTGTAGTGTAGAGGTCTACCTGAACTGGCTGTAGTGTAGAGGTCTACCTGTACTGGCTGTAGTATAGAGGTCTACCTGAACTGGCTGTAGTATAGAGGTCTACCTGAACTGGCTGTAGTGTAGAGGTCTACCTGAACTGGCTGTAGTGTAGAGGTCTACCTGAACTGGCTGTAGTGTAGAGGTCTACCTGAACTGGCTGTAGTATAGAGGTCTACCTGAACTGGCTGTAGTGTAGAGGTCTACCTGAACTGGCTGTAGTGTGGAGGTCTACCTGAACTGGCTGTAGTGTGGAGGTCTACCTGAACTGGCTGTAGTGTAGAGGTCTACCTGAACTGGCTGTAGTGTGTAAGTCTACCTTAACTGGCTGTAGTGTAGAAGTCTACCTGAACTGGCTGTAGTGTGGAGGTCTACCTGAACTGGCTGTAGTGTGGAGGTCTACCTGAACTGGCTGTAGTGTAGAGGTCTACCTGAACTGGCTGTAGTGTAGAGGTCTACCTTAACTGGCTGTAGTGTAGAGGTCTACCTGAACTGGCTTTAGTATAGAGGTCTACCTGAACTGGCTGTAGTGTAGAGGTCTACCTGAACTGGCTGTAGTGTAGAGGTCTACCTGGCTGTAGTGTAGAGGTATACCTGAACTGGCTGTAGTGTAGAGGTCTACCTGAACTGGCTGTAGTGTGGAGGTCTACCTGAACTGGCTGTAGTGTTGTGGTCTACCTGAACTGGCTGTATTGTAACGGTCTACCTGGTTGTAGTGTGGAGGTCTACCTGAACTGGCTGTAGTGTGGAGGTCTACCTGAACTGGCTGTAGTGTAGAGGTCTACCTGTACTGGCTGTAGTATAGAGGTCTACCTGAACTGGCTGTAGTATAGAGGTCTACCTGAACTGGCTGTAGTGTAGAGGTCTACCTGAACTGGCTGTAGTGTAGAGGTCTACCTGAACTGGCTGTAGTGTAGAGGTCTACCTGAACTGGCTGTAGTATAGAGGTCTACCTGAACTGGCTGTAGTGTAGAGGTCTACCTGAACTGGCTGTAGTGTGGAGGTCTACCTGAACTGGCTGTATTGTGGAGGTCTACCTGTACTGGCTGTAGTATAGAGGTCTACCTGAACTGGCTGTAGTGTAGAGGTCTACCTGCACTGGCTGTAGTGTAGAGGTCTACCTGAACTGGCTGTAGTGTAGAGGTCTACCTGGCTGTAGTGTAGAGGTCAACCTGAACTGGCAGTAGTGTGGAGGTCTACCTGAACTGGCTGTAGTGTGGGGGTCTACCTGAACTGGCTGTAGTGTGGAGGTCTACATGAACTGGCTGTAGTGTAGAGGTCTACCTGAACTGGCTGTAGTGTAGAGGTCTACCTGAACTGGCAGTAGTGTGGAGGTCTACCTGAACTGGCTGTAGTGTAGTGGTCTACCTGAACTGGCTGTAGTTTAAAGGTCTACCTGGCTGTAGTGTGGAGGTCTACCTGAACTGGCTGTAGTGTGGAGGTCTACCTGAACTGGCTGTAGTGTAGAGGTCTACCTGAACTGGCTGTAGTGTGGAGGTCTACCTGAACTGGCTGTTGTGTAGAGGTCTACCTGAACTGGCGGTAGTGTGGAGGTCTACCTGAACTGGCTGTAGTATAAAGGTCTACCTGAACTGGCTGTAGTGTAGAGATCTACCTGAACTGGCTGTAGTGTGGAGGTCTACCTGAACTGGCTGTAGTGTAGAGGTCTACCTGGCTGTAGTGTAGAGGTCTACCTGAACTGGCTGTAGTGTGGAGGTCTACCTGAACTGGCTGTAGTGTGGAGGTCTACCTGAACTGGCTGTAGTGTGGAGGTCTACCTGAACAGCTGTAGTGTAGAGGTCTAACTGAACTGGCTGTAGTGAAGAGGTCTACCTGAACTGGCTGTAGTGTAGAGGTCTACCTGAACTGGCTGTGGTGTAGAGGTCTACCTGAACTGGGTGTAGTGTGGAGGTCTACCTGAACTGGCTGTAGTGTAGAGGTCTACCTGAACTGGTTGTGGTGTGGAGGTCTACCTGAACTGGATGTAGTGTAGAGGTCTACCTGAACTGGCTGTAGTGTGGAGGTCTACCTGAACTGGCTGTAGTGTAGAGGTCTACCTGAACTGGCTGTAGTGTAGAGGTCTACCTGAACTGGCTGTAGTGTGGAGGTCTACCTGAACTGGCTGTAGTGTGGAGGTCTACCTGAACTGGCTGTAGTGTAGAGGTCGACGCGCTCTCACCACTGGTGTCCCCCAGAGCTCTGTTCTTGGCCCACTCCTATTCTCGCTATACACCAAGTCACTTGGCTCTGTCATATCCTCACATGGTCTCTCATATCATTGCTATGCAGATGACACACAATTAATCTTCTCCTTTCCCCTTCTGACAACCAGGTGGCGAATCGCATCTCTGCATGTCTGGCAGACATATCAGTGTGGATGACGGATCACCACCTCAAGCTGAACCTCGGCAAGACGGAGCTGCTCTTCCTCCCGGGGAAGGACTGCCCGTTCCATGATCTCGCCATCACGGTTGACAACTCCATTGTGTCCTCCTCCCAGAGTGCTAAGAGCCTTGGTGTGACACTGGACAACACCCTGTCGTTCTCCACCAACATCAAGGCGGTGACCCGATCCTGTAGGTTCATGCTCTACAACATTCGCAGAGTACGACCCTGCCTCACACAGGAAGCGGCGCAGGTCCTAATCCAGGCACTTGTCATCTCCCGTCTGGATTATTGCAACTCGCTGTTGGCTGGGCTCCCTGCCTGTGCCGTTAAACCCCTACAACTCATCCAGAACGCCGCAGCCCGTCTGGTGTTCAACCTTCCCAAGTTCTCTCACGTCACCCCGCTCCTCCGCTCTCTCCACTGGCTTCCAGTCGAAGCTCGCATCCGCTACAAGACCATGGTGCTTGCCTACGGAGCTGTGAGGGGAACGGCACCTCCGTACCTTCAGGCTCTGATCAGGCCCTACACCCAAACGAGGGCATTCCATTCATCCACCTCTGGCCTGCTCGCCTCCCTACCTCTGAGGAAGCACAGTTCCCGCTCAGCCCAGTCAAAACTGTTCGCTGCTCTCGCACCCCAATGGTGGAACAAGCTCCCTCACGACGCCAGGACAGCGGAGTCAATCACCACCTTCCGGAGACACCTGAAACCCCACCTCTTCAAGGAATACCTGGGATAGGATAAAGTAATCCTTCAAACCCCCCCTTAAAAGATTTAGATGCACTATTGTAAAGTGGTTGTTCCACTGGATATTATAAGGTGAATGCACCAATTTGTAAGTCGCTCTGGATAAGAGCGTCTGCTAAATGACTAAAATGTAAAATGTAATGCTGTAGTGTAGAGGTCTACCTGAACTGGCTGTAGTGTGGAGGTCTACCTGAACTGGCTGTAGTGTAGAGGTCTACCTGAACTGGCTGTAGTGTGGAGGTCTACCTGAACTGGCTGTAGTGTAGAGGTCTACCTGAACTGTCTGTAGTGTTGAGGTCTACCTGAACTGGCTGTAGTGTAGAGGTCTACCTGAACTGGGTGTGGTGTGGAGGTCTACCTGAACTGGATGTAGTGTAGAGGTCTACCTTAACTGGCTGTAGTGTAGAGGTCTACCTGAACTGGCTGTAGTGTGGAGGTCTACCTGAACTAGCTGTAGTGTAGAGGTCTACCTGAACTGGCTGTAGTGTAGAGGTCTACCTGAACTGGCTGTAGTGTGGAGGTCTACCTGAACTGGCTGTAGTGTGGAGGTCTACCTGAACTGGCTGTAGTGTAGAGGTCGACCTGGCTGTAGTGTAGAGGTCTACCTGAACTGGCTGTAGTGTGGAGGTCTACCTGAACTGGCTGTAGTGTAGAGGTCTACCTGAACTGGCTGTAGTGTAGAGGTCTACCTGAACTGGCTGTAGTGTAGAGGTCTACCTGAACTGGCTGTAGTGTAGAGGTCTACCTGAACTGGCTGTAGTGTGGAGGTCTACCTGAACTGGCTGTAGTGTAGAGGTCTACCTGAACTGGCTGTAGTGTAGAGGTCTACCTGAACTGGCTGTAGTGTGGAGGTCTACCTGAACTGGCTGTAGTGTGGAGGTCTACCTGAACTGGCTGTAGTGTAGAGGTCTACCTGAACTGGCTGTAGTGTGGAGGTCTACCTGAACTGGCTGTAGTGTGGAGGTCTACCTGAACTGGCTGTAGTGCGGAGGTCTACCTGAACTGGCTGTAGTGTAGAGGTCTACCTGAACTGGCTGTAGTGTAGAGGTCTACCTGAACTGGGCTGTAGTGTGGAGGTCTACCTGATCTGGCTGTAGTGTAGAGGTCTACCTGAACTGGCTGTAGTGTGGAGGTCTACCTGAACTGGCTGTAGTGTAGAGGTCTACCTGAACTGGCTGTATTGTGGAGGTCTACCTGAACTGGCTGTAGTGTGAAGGTCTACCTGAACTGGCTATAGAGGTCTACCTGAACTGGCTGTAGTATAGAGGTCTATCTGAACGGGCTGTTGTGTAGAGGTCGACCTGAACTGGCTGTAGTGTGGAGGTCTACCTGAACTGGCTGTTGTGTAGAAGTCTACCTGAACTGGCTGTAGTGTAGAGGTCTACCTGAACCAGCTGTAGTATAGAGGTCTACCTGAACTGGCTGTAGTGTGGAGGTCTACCTGAACTGGCTGTAGTATAGAGGTCTACCTGAACTGGCTGTAGTATAGAGGTCTACCTGAACGGGCTGTTGTGTAGAGGTCTACCTGAACTGGCTGTAGTGTAGAGGTCTACCTGAACTGGCTGTAGTGTGGAGGTCTACCTGAACTGGCTGTAGTATAGAGGTCTACCTGAACTGGCTGTAGTGTGGAGGTCTACCTGAACTGGCTGTAGTGTGGAGGTCTACCTGAACTGGCTGTAGTGTAGAGGTCTACCTGAACTGGCTGTAGTATAGAGGTCTACCTGAATGGCTGTAGTGTAGAGGTCTACCTGAACTGGCTGTAGTGTGGAGGTCTACCTGAACTGGCTGTAGTGTAGAGGTCTACCTGAACTGGCTGTAGTGTGGAGGTCTACCTGAACTGGCTCTAGTGAGGTCTACCTGAACTGGCTGTAGTGTAGAGGTCTACCTGAACTGGCTGTAGTATAGAGGTCTACCTGAACTGGCTGTAGTGTGGAGGTCTACCTGAACTGGCTGTAGTGTGGAGGTCTACCTGAACTGGCTGTAGTGTAGAGGTCTACCTGATGGCTGTAGTGTAGAGGTCTACCTGAACTGGCTGTAGTGTGTAGGTCTACCTGAACTGGCTGTAGTATAGAGGTCTACCTGAACTGGCTGTATTGTAGAGGTCTACCTGAAATGGCTGTAGTGTAGAGGTCTACCTGAACTGGCTGTAGTTTGGAGGTCTACCTGAACTGGCTGTAGTGTAGAGGTCTACCTGAACTGGCTGTAGTGTAGAGGTCTACCTGAACTGGCTGTAGTGTGGAGGTCTACCTGAACTGGCTGTAGTGTGGAGGTCTACCTGAACTGGCTGTAGTGTAGAGGTCTACCTGAACTGGCTGTAGTGTAGAGGTCTACCTGAACTGGCTGTAGTGTAGAGGTCTACCTGAACTGGCTGTAGTGTAGAGGTCTACCTGAACTGGCTGTAGTGTGGAGGTCTACCTGAACTGGCTGTAGTGTAGAGGTATACCTGAACTGGCTGTAGTGTAGAGGTCTACCTGAACTGGCTGTAGTGTGGAGGTCTACCTGAACTGGCTGTAGTGTAGAGGTCTACCTGAACTGGCTGTAGTGTGGAGGTCTACCTGAACTGGCTGTAGGAGGTCTACCTGAACTGGCTGTAGTGTAGAGGTCTACCTGAACTGGCTGTAGTGTAGAGGTCTACCTGAACTGGCTGTAGTGTGGAGGTCTACCTGAACTGGCTGTAGTGTGTAGGTCTACCTGAACTGGCTGTAGTATAGAGGTCTACCTGAACTGGCTGTAGTGTGGAGGTCTACCTGAACTGGCTGTAGTGTAGAGGTCTACCTGAACTGGCTGTAGTTTGGAGGTCTACCTGAACTGGCTGTAGTGTGGAGGTCTACCTGAACTGGCTGTAGTGTAGAGGTCTACCTGAACTGGCTGTAGTGTGGAGGTCTACCTGAACTGGCTGTTGTGTGGAGTTCTACCTGAAATGGCTGTAGTGTAGAGGTCTACCTGAACTGGCTGTAGTGTAGAGGTCTACCTGAACTGGCTGTAGTGTAGAGGTCTACCTGAACTGGCTGTAGTGTGAAGGTCTACCTGAACTGGCTGTAGTGTGGAGGTCTACCGGAACTGGCTGTAGTGTAGAGGTCTTCCTGGCTGTAGTGTGGAGGTCTACCTGAACTGGCTGTAGTGTGGGGGTCTACCTGAAATGGCTGTAGTGTGGAGGTCTACCTGAACTGGCTGTAGTGTAGAGGTCTACCTGATCTGGCTGTAGTATATAGGTCTACCTGAACTGGCTGTAGTGTAGAGGTCTACCTGAACTGGCTGTAGTGTAGAAGTCTACCTGAACTGGCTGTAGTGTGGAGGTCTACCTGAACTGGCTGTAGTGTGGAGGTCTACCTGAACTGGCTGTAGTGTGGAGGTCTACCTGAACTGGCTGTAGTGTAGAGGTCTACCTGAACTGGCTGTAGTGTAGAGGTCTACCTGAACTGGCTGTAGTGTAGAGGTCTACCTGAACTGGCTGTAGTGTAGAGGTCTACCTGAACTGGCTGTAGTGTAGAGGTCTACCTTAACTGGCTGTAGTGTAGAGGTCTACCTGAACTGGCTTTAGTGTAGAGGTCTACCTGAACTGGCTGTAGTGTAGAGGTCTACCTGAACTGGCTGTAGTGTAGAGGTCTACCTGAGCTGTAGTGTAGAGGTCTACCTGAACTGGCTGTAGTGTATAGGTCTACCTGAACTGGCTGTAGTGTGGAGGTCTACCTGAACTGGCTGTAGTGTAGTGGTCTACCTGAACTGGCTGTATTGTAAAGGTCTACCTGAGTTGTAGTGTGGAGGTCTACCTGAACTGGCTGTAGTGTGGAGGTCTACCTGAACTGGCTGTAGTGTAGAGGTCTACCTGAACTGGCTGTAGTGTAGAGGTCTACCTGAACTGGCTGTAGTGTAGAGGTCTACCTGAACTGGCTGTAGTGTAGAGGTCTACCTGAACTGGCTTTAGTATAGAGGTCTACCTGAACTGGCTGTAGTGTAGAGGTCTACCTGAACTGGCTGTAGTGTAGAGGTCTACCTGAACGCTGTAGTGTAGAGGTCTACCTGAACTGGCTGTAGTGTAGAGGTCTACCTGAACTGGCTGTAGTGTGGAGGTCTACCTGAACTGTCTGTAGTGTAGAGGTCTACCTGAACTGGCTGTATTGTAAAGGTCTACCTGATGTTGTAGTGTGGAGGTCTACCTGAACTGGCTGTAGTGTGGAGGTCTACCTGAACTGGCTGTAGTGTAGAGGTCTACCTGAACTGGCTGTAGTTTAGAGGTCTACCTGAACTGGCTGTAGTGTGGAGGTCTACCTGAACTGGCTGTAGTGTGGAGGTCTACCTGAACTGGCTGTAGTATAGAGGTCTACCTGAACTGGCTGTAGTGTGGAGGTCTACCTGAACTGGCTGTAGTGTGGAGGTCTACCTGAACTGGCTGTAGTGTAGAGGTCTACCTGAACTGGCTGTAGTGTAGAGGTCTACCTGAACTGGCTGTAGTGTGGAGGTCTACCTGAACTGGCTGTAGTGTAGAGGTCTACCTGTACTGGCTGTAGTATAGAGGTCTACCTGAACTGGCTGTAGTATAGAGGTCTACCTGAACTGGCTGTAGTGTAGAGGTCTACCTGAACTGGCTGTAGTGTAGAGGTCTACCTGAACTGGCTGTAGTGTGGAGGTCTACCTGAACTGGCTGTAGTGTGGAGGTCTACCTGAACTGGCTGTAGTGTAGAGGTCTACCTGAACTGGCTGTAGTGTAGAGGTCTACCTGAACTGGCTGTAGTGTAGAGGTCTACCTGAACTGGCTGTAGTGTAGAGGTCTACCTGAACTGGCTGTAGTGTAGAGGTCTACCTTAACTGGCTGTAGTGTAGAGGTCTACCTGAACTGGCTTTAGTATAGAGGTCTACCTGAACTGGCTGTAGTGTAGAGGTCTACCTGAACTGGCTGTAGTGTAGAGGTCTACCTGAACTGGCTGTAGTGTAGAGGTCTACCTGAACTGGCTGTAGTGTAGAGGTCTACCTGAACTGGCTGTAGTGTGGAGGTCTACCTGAACTGGCTGTAGTGTAGTGGTCTACCTGAACTGGCTGTATTGTAAAGGTCTACCTGGTTGTAGTGTGGAGGTCTACCTGAACTGGCTGTAGTGTGGAGGTCTACCTGAACTGGCTGTAGTGTAGAGGTCTACCTGAACTGGCTGTAGTGTAGAGGTCTACCTGAACTGGCTGTAGTGTGGAGGTCTACCTGAACTGGCTGTAGTGTGGAGGTCTACCTGAACTGGCTGTAGTATAGAGGTCTACCTGAACTGGCTGTAGTGTGGAGGTCTACCTGAACTGGCTGTAGTGTGGAGGTCTACCTGAACTGGCTGTAGTGTAGAGGTCTACCTGAACTGCTGTAGTGTAGAGGTCTACCTGAACTGGCTGTAGTGTGGAGGTCTACCTGAACTGGCTGTAGTGTGGAGGTCTACCTGAACTGGCTGTTGTGTGGAGGTCTACCTGAACTGGCTGTAGTGTAGAGGTCTACCTGAACTGGCTGTAGTGTAGAGGTCTACCTGAACTGGCTGTAGTGTAGAGGTCTACCTGAACTGGCTGTAGTGTAGAGGTCTACCTGAACTGGCTGTAGTGTAGAGGTCTACCTGAACTGGCTGTAGTGTGGAGGTCTACCTGAACTGGCTGTAGTGTAGAGGTCTACCTGAACTGGCTGTAGTGTAGAGGTCTACCTGAACTGGCTGTAGTGTGGAGGTCTACCTGAACTGGCTGTAGTGTAGAGGTCTACCTGAACTGGCTGTAGTGTAGAGGTCTACCTGGCTGTATTGTAGAGGTCTACCTGAACTGGCTGTAGTGTAGAGGTCTACCTGACCTGGCTGTAGTGTGGAGGTCTACCTGAACTGGCTGTAGTGTAGAGGCCTACCTGAACTGGCTGTAGTGTAGAGGTCTACCTGAACTGGCTGTAGTGTAGAGGTCTACCTGAACTGGCTGTAGTGTAGAGGTCTACCTGAACTGGCTGTAGTGTAGAGGTCTACCTGAACTGGCTGTAGTGTGGAGGTCTACCTGAACTGGCTGTAGTGTGGAGGTCTACCTGAACTGGCTGTAGTGTAGAGGTCTACCTGAACTGGCTGTAGTGTGTAAGTCTACCTTAACTGGCTGTAGTGTAGAGGTCTACCTGAACTGGCTGTAGTGTGGAGGTCTACCTGAACTGGCTGTAGTGTGGAGGTCTACCTGAACTGGCTGTAGTGTGGAGGTCTACCTGAACTGGCTGTAGTGTGGAGGTCTACCTGAACTAGCTGTAGTATAGAGGTCTACCTGAACTGGCTGTAGTGTAGAGGTCTACCTGGCTGTATTGTAGAGGTCTCCCTGAACTGGCTGTAGTGTAGAGGTCTACCTGAACTGGCTGTAGTGTGGAGGTCTACCTGAACTGGCTGTAGTGTAGAGGCCTACCTGAACTGGCTGTAGTGTAGAGGTCTACCTGAACTGGCTGTAGTGTAGAGGTCTACCTGAACTGGCTGTAGTGTAGAGGTCTACCTGAACTGGCTGTAGTGTAGAGGTCTACCTGAACTGGCTGTAGTGTGGAGGTCTACCTGAACTGGCTGTAGTGTGGAGGTCTACCTGAACTGGCTGTAGTGTAGAGGTCTACCTGAACTGGCTGTAGTGTGTAAGTCTACCTTAACTGGCTGTAGTGTAGAGGTCTACCTGAACTGGCTGTAGTGTGGAGGTCTACCTGAACTGGCTGTAGTGTGGAGGTCTACCTGAACTGGCTGTAGTGTGGAGGTCTACCTGAACTGGCTGTAGTATAGAGGTCTACCTGAACTGGCTGTAGTGTAGAGGTCTACCTGAACTGGCTGTAGTATGGAGGTCTACTTGAACTGGCTGTAGTGTAGAGGTCTACCTGAACTGGCTGTAGTGTAGAGGTCTACCTGAACTGGCTGTAGTGTAGAGGTCTACCTGAACTGGCTGTAGTGTAGAGGTCTACCTGAACTGGCTGTAGTGTAGAGGTCTACCTGAACTGGCTGTAGTGTAGAGGTCTACCTGAACTGGCTGTAGTGTAGAGGTCTACCTGAACTGGCTGTAGTGTAGAGGTCTACCTGAACTGGCTGTAGTGTGGAGGTCTACCTGAACTGGCTGTAGTGTGGAGGTCTACCTGAACTGGCTGTAGTGTAGAGGTCTACCTGAACTGGCTGTAGTGTGGAGGTCTACCTGAACTGGCTGTAGTGTGGAGGTCTACCTGAACTGGCTGTAGTGTAGAGGTCTACCTGAACTGGCTGTAGTGTAGAGGTCTACCTGAACTGGCTGTAGTGTAGAGGTCTACCTGAACTGGCTGTAGTGTAGAGGTCTACCTGAACTGGCTGTAGTGTAGAGGTCTACCTGAACTGGCTGTAGTGTGGAGGTCTACCTGAACTGGCTGTAGTGTGGAGGTCTACCTGAACTGGCTGTAGTGTAGAGGTCTACCTGAACTGGCTGTAGTGTGTAGGTCTACCTTAACTGGCTGTAGTGTAGAGGTCTACCTGAACTGGCTGTAGTGTGGAGGTCTACCTGAACTGGCTGTAGTGTGGAGGTCTACCTGAACTGGCTGTAGTGTAGAGGTCTACCTGAACTGGCTGTAGTGTGGAGGTCTACCTGAACTGGCTGTAGTATAGAGGTCTACCTGAACTGGCTGTAGTATGGAGGTCTACTTGAACTGGCTGTAGTGTAGAGGTCTACCTGAACTGGCTGTAGTGTAGAGGTCTACCTGAACTGGCTGTAGTGTAGAGGTCTACCTTAACTGGCTGTAGTGTAGAGGTCTACCTGAACTGGCTTTAGTATAGAGGTCTACCTGAACTGGCTGTAGTGTAGAGGTCTACCTGAACTGGCTGTAGTGTAGAGGTCTACCTGGCTGTAGTGTAGAGGTCTACCTGAACTGGCTGTAGTGTAGAGGTCTACCTGAACTGGCTGTAGTGTGGAGGTCTACCTGAACTGGCTGTAGTGTTGTGGTCTACCTGAACTGGCTGTATTGTAACGGTCTACCTGGTTGTAGTGTGGAGGTCTACCTGAACTGGCTGTAGTGTGGAGGTCTACCTGAACTGGCTGTAGTGTAGAGGTCTACCTGAACTGGCTGTAGTATAGAGGTCTACCTGAACTGGCTGTAGTATAGAGGTCTACCTGAACTGGCTGTAGTGTAGAGGTCTACCTGAACTGGCTGTAGTGTAGAGGTCTACCTGAACTGGCTGTAGTGTAGAGGTCTACCTGAACTGGCTGTAGTATAGAGGTCTACCTGAACTGGCTGTAGTGTAGAGGTCTACCTGAACTGGCTGTAGTGTGGAGGTCTACCTGAACTGGCTGTATTGTGGAGGTCTACCTGTACTGGCTGTAGTATAGAGGTCTACCTGAACTGGCTGTAGTGTAGAGGTCTACCTGCACTGGCTGTAGTGTAGAGGTCTACCTGAACTGGCTGTAGTGTAGAGGTCTACCTGCTGGCTGTAGTGTAGAGGTCTACCTGAACTGGCTGTAGTGTGGAGGTCTACCTGAACTGGCTGTAGTGTGGAGGTCTACCTGAACTGGCTGTAGTGTGGAGGTCTACCTGAACTGGCTGTAGTGTAGAGGTCTACCTGAACTGGCTGTAGTGTAGAGGTCTACCTGAACTGGCTGTAGTGTGGAGGTCTACCTGAACTGGCTGTAGTGTAGTGGTCTACCTGAACTGGCTGTAGTTTAAAGGTCTACCTGCACTGGCTGTAGTGTAGAGGTCTACCTGAACTGGCTGTAGTGTAGAGGTCTACCTGGCTGTAGTGTAGAGGTCTACCTGAACTGGCTGTAGTGTAGAGGTCTACCTGAACTGGCTGTAGTGTAGAGGTCTACCTGAACTGGCTGTAGTGTGGAGGTCTACCTGAACTGGCTGTAGTGTAGAGGTCTACCTGAACTGGCTGTAGTGTGGAGGTCTACCTGAACTGGCTGTAGTGTGGAGGTCTACCTGAACTGGCTGTAGTGTAGAGGTCTACCTGAACTGGCTGTAGTGTGGAGGTCTACCTGAACTGGCTGTAGTGTGGAGGTCTACCTGAACTGGCTGTAGTGTAGAGGTCTACCTGAACTGGCTGTAGTGTAGAGGTCTACCTGAACTGGCTGTAGTGTAGAGGTCTACCTGAACTGGCTGTAGTGTGGAGGTCTACCTGAACTGGCTGTAGTGTAGAGGTCTACCTGAACTGGCTGTAGTGTAGAGGTCTACCTGAACTGGCTGTAGTGTAGAGGTCTACCTGAACTGGCTGTAGTGTAGAGGTCTACCTGAACTGGCTGTAGTGTAGAGGTCTACCTGAACTGGCTGTAGTGTGGAGGTCTACCTGAACTGGCTGTAGTGTAGAGGTCTACC
Organism: Salmo salar; assembly: GCF_905237065.1. Lineage (NCBI taxonomy): Eukaryota > Metazoa > Chordata > Actinopteri > Salmoniformes > Salmonidae > Salmo > Salmo salar. Next base: position 1,357,362 of record NC_059454.1, read on the forward strand.
TGAACTGGCTGTAGTGTAGAGGTCTACCTGAACTGGCTGTAGTGTGGAGGTCTACCTGAACTGGCTGTAGTGTAGAGGTCTACCTGAACTGGCTGTAGTGTAGAGGTCTACCTGAACTGGCTGTAGTGTAGAGGTCTACCTGAACTGGCTGTAGTGTAGAGGTCTACCTGAACTGGCTGTAGTGTAGAGGTCTACCTGAACTGGCTGTAGTGTGGAGGTCTACCTGAACTGGCTGTAGTGTAGAGGTCTACCTGAACTGGCTGTAGTGTAGAGGTCTACCTGAACTGGCTGTAGTGTGGAGGTCTACCTGAACTGGCTGTAGTATGGAGGTCTACTTGAACTGGCTGTAGTGTAGAGGTCTACCTGAACTGGCTGTAGTGTAGAGGTCTACCTGAACTGGCTGTAGTGTAGAGGTCTACCTGAACTGGCTGTAGTGTAGAGGTCTACCTGAACTGGCTGTAGTGTAGAGGTCTACCTGAACTGGCTGTAGTGTGGAGGTCTACCTGAACTGGCTGTAGTGTGGAGGTCTACCTGAACTGGCTGTAGTGTAGAGGTCTACCTGAACTGGCTGTAGTGTAGAGGTCTACCTGAACTGGCTGTAGTGTAGAGGTCTACCTGAACTGGCTGTAGTGTAGAGGTCTACCTGAACTGGCTGTAGTGTGGAGGTCTACCTGAACTGGCTGTAGTGTAGAGGTCTACCTGAACTGGCTGTAGTGTAGAGGTCTACCTGAACTGGCTGTAGTGTAGAGGTCTACCTGAACTGGCTGTAGTGTAGAGGTCTACCTGAACTGGCTGTAGTGTAGAGGTCTACCTGAACTGGCTGTAGTGTGGAGGTCTACCTGAACTGGCTGTAGTGTGGAGGTCTACCTGTACTGGCTGTAGTATAGAGGTCTACCTGAACTGGCTGTAGTATAGAGGTCTACCTGAACTGGCTGTAGTGTAGAGGTCTACCTGAACTGGCTGTAGTGTAGAGGTCTACCTGAACTGGCTGTAGTATAGAGGTCTACCTGAACTGGCTGTAGTGTAGAGGTCTACCTGAACTGGCTGTAGTGTGGAGGTCTACCTGAACTGGCTGTAGTGTGGAGGTCTACCTGAACTGGCTGTAGTATAGAGGTCTACCTGAACTGGCTGTAGTGTAGAGGTCTACCTGAACTGGCTGTAGTGTAGAGGTCTACCTGAACTGGCTGTAGTGTAGAGGTCTACCTGAACTGGCTGTAGTGTAGAGGTCTACCTGAACTGGCTGTAGTGTGGAGGTCTACCTGAACTGGCTGTAGTGTGGAGGTCTACCTGAACTGGCTGTAGTGTAGAGGTCTACCTGAACTGGCTGTAGTGTAGAGGTCTACCTGAACTGGCTGTAGTATAGAGGTCTACCTGAACTGGCTGTAGTGTAGAGGTCTACCTGAACTGGCTGTAGTGTAGAGGTCTACCTGAACTGGCTGTAGTGTAGAGGTCTACCTGAACTGGCTGTAGTGTAGAGGTCTACCTGAACTGGCTGTAGTGTGGAGGTCTACCTGAACTGGCTGTAGTGTGGAGGTCTACCTGAAATGGCTGTTGTGTGGAGGTCTACCTGAACTGGCTGTAGTGTAGAGGTCTACCTGTACTGGCTGTAGTGTAGAGGTCTACCTGAACTGGCTGTAGTGTAGAGGTCTACCTGAACTGGCTGTAGTGTAGAGGTCTACCTGAACTGGCTGTAGTGTAGAGGTCTACCTGAACTGGCTGTAGTATAGAGGTCTACCTGAACTGGCTGTAGTGTAGAGGTCTACCTGAACTGGCTGTAGTGTGGAGGTCTACCTGAACTGGCTGTATCGTGGAGGTCTACCTGTACTGGCTGTAGTATAGATTTCTACCTGATCTGGCTGTAGTGTAGAGGTCTACCTGCACTGGCTGTAGTATAGAGGTCTACCTGAACTGGCTGTAGTGTGGAGCTCTACCTGAACTGGCTGTAGTGTGGAGGTCTAACTGAACTGGCTGTAGTGTAGAGGTCTACCTGAACTGGCTGTTGTATAGAGGTCTACCTGAACGGGCTGTTGTGTAGAGGTCTACCTGAACTGGCTGTAGTGTAGAGGTCTACCTGAACTGGCTGTAGTGTAGAGGTCTACCTGAACTGGCTGTAGTGTAGAGGTCTACCTGAACTGGCTGTAGTGTAGAGGTCTACCTGAACTGGCTGTAGTGTAGAGGTCTACCTGAACTGGCTGTAGTGTAGAGGTCTACCTGAACTGGCTGTAGTGTGGAGGTCTACCTGAACTGGCTGTAGTGTAGAGGTCTTCCTGGCTGTAGTGTGGAGGTCTACCTGAACTGGCTGTAGTGTAGAGGTCTACCTGAACTGGCTGTAGTGTGGAGGTCTACCTGAACTGGCTGTAGTGTAGAGGTCTACCTGAACTGGCTGTAGTGTAGAGGTCTACCTGAACTGGCTGTAGTGTAGAGGTCTACCTGAACTGGCTGTAGTGTAGAGGTCTACCTGAACTGGCTGTAGTGTAGAGGTCTACCTGAACTGGCTGTAGTGTAGAGGTCTACCTGAACTGGCTGTAGTGTAGAGGTCTACCTGAACTGGCTGTAGCGTGTGAGGTCTACCTGAACTGGCTGTAGTGTAGAGGTCTACCTGATCTGGCTGTAGTGTGGAGGTCTACCTGAACTGGCTGTAGTGTAGAGGTCTACCTGAACTGGCTGTAGTGTGGAGGTCTACCTGAACTGGCTGTAGTGTAGAGGTCTACCTGAACTGGCTGTAGTGTAGAGGTCTACCTGAACTGGCTGTAGTGTAGAGGTCTACCTGAACTGGCTGTAGTGTGGAGGTCTACCTGAACTGGCTGTAGTGTAGAGGTCTACCTGAACTGGCTGTAGTATAGAGGTCTACCTGAACTGGCTGTAGTGTAGAGGTCTACCTGAACTGGCTGTAGTGTGGAGAACTACCTGAACTGGCTGTAGAGGTCTACCTGAACTCGCTGTAGTGTAGAGGTCTACCTGAACTGGCTGTAGTGGAGAGGTCTACCTGAACTGGCTGTAGTGTAGAGGTCTACCTGACCTGGCTATAGTGTGGAGGTCTACCTGAACTGGCTGTAGTGTGGAGGTCTACCTGAACTGGCTGTAGTGTAGAGGTCTTCCTGGCTGTAGTGTGGAGGTCTACCTGAACTGGCTGTAGTGTGGAGGTCTACCTGAACTGGCTGTAGTGTAGAGGTCTACCTGAACTGGCTGTAGTGTAGAGGTCTACCTGAACTGGCTGTAGTATAGAGGTCTACCTGAACTGGCTGTAGTATAGAGGTCTACCTGAACTGGCTGTAGTGTAGAGGTCTACCTGAACTGGCTGTAGTGTAGAGGTCTACCTGAACTGGCTGTAGTATAGAGGTCTACCTGAACTGGCTGTAGTGTAGAGGTCTACCTGAACTGGCTGTAGTGTGGAGGTCTACCTGAACTGGCTGTATTGTGGAGGTCTACCTGTACTGGCTGTAGTATAGAGGTCTACCTGAACTGGCTGTAGTGTAGAGGTCTACCTGCACTGGCTGTAGTATAGAGGTCTACCTGAACTGGCTGTAGTGTGGAGCTCTACCTGAACTGGCTGTAGTGTGGAGGTCTACCTGAACTGGCTGTAGTGTAGAGGTCTACCTGAACTGGCTGTAGTATAGAGGTCTACCTGAACTGGCTGTAGTGTGGAGGTCTACCTGAACTGGCTGTAGTGTGGAGGGCTACCTGAACTGGCTGTAGTGTAGAGGTCTACCTGAACTGGCTGTAGTGTGGAGGTCTACCTGAACTGGCTGTAGTGTGGAGGTCTACCTGAACTGGCTGTAGTGTAGAGGTCTACCTGAACTGGCTGTAGTGTGGAGGTCTACCTGAACTGGCTGTAGTGTAGAGGTCTACCTGAACTGGCTGTAGTGTAGAGGTCTACCTGAACTGGCTGTAGTGTAGAGGTCTACCTGAACTGGCTGTAGTGTAGAGGTCTACCTGAACTGGCTGTAGTGTAGAGGTCTACCTGAACTGGCTGTAGTGTGGAGGTCTACCTGAACTGGCTGTAGTGTAGAGGTCTACCTGAACTGGCTGTAGTGTAGAGGTCTACCTGAACTGGCTGTAGTGTAGAGGTCTACCTGAACTGGCTGTAGTGTAGAGGTCTACCTGAACTGGCTGTAGTGTAGAGGTCTACCTGAACTGGCTGTAGTGTGGAGGTCTACCTGAACTGGCTGTAGTGTGGAGGTCTACCTGAAACTGGCTGTAGTGTGGAGGTCTACCTGAACTGGCTGTAGTGTAGAGGTCTACCTGTACTGGCTGTAGTGTAGAGGTCTACCTGAACTGGCTGTAGTGTAGAGGTCTACCTGAACTGGCTGTAGTGTAGAGGTCTACCTGAACTGGCTGTAGTGTAGAGGTCTACCTGAACTGGCTGTAGTATAGAGGTCTACCTGAACTGGCTGTAGTGTAGAGGTCTACCTGAACTGGCTGTAGTGTGGAGGTCTACCTGAACTGGCTGTAGTGTGGAGGTCTACCTGAACTGGCTGTAGTGTAGAGGTCTACCTGAACTGGCTGTAGTGTAGAGGTCTACCTGAACTGGCTGTAGTGTAGAGGTCTACCTGAACTGGCTGTAGTGTGGAGGTCTACCTGAACTGGCTGTAGTGTAGAGGTCTACCTGAACTGGCTGTAGTGTAGAGGTCTACCTGAACTGGCTGTAGTATAGAGGTCTACCTGAACTGGCTGTAGTGTGGAGGTCTACCTGAACTGGCTGTAGTATGGAGGTCTACCTGAACTGGCTGTAGTGTGGAGGTCTACCTGAACTGGCTGTAGTGTGAAGGTCTACCTGAACTGGCTGTAGTGTGGAGGTCTACCTGAACTGGCTGTAGTGTAGAGGTCTACCTGGCTGTAGTGTGGAGGTCTACCTGAACTGGCTGTAGTGTGGAGGTCTACCTGAACTGGCTGTAGTGTAGAGGTCTACCTGAACTGGCTGTAGTGTGGAGGTCTACCTGAACTGGCTGTAGTGTAGAGGTCTACCTGAACTGGCTGTAGTGTAGAGGTCTACCTGAACTGGCTGTAGTATAGAGGTCTACCTGAACTGGCTGTAGTGTGGAGGTCTACCTGAACTGGCTGTAGTATGGAGGTCTACCTGAACTGGCTGTAGTGTAGAGGTCTACCTGAACTGGCTGTAGTGTGGAGGTCTACCTGAACTGGCTGTAGTGTGGAGGTCTACCTGAACTGGCTGTAGTGTGGAGGTCTACCTGAACTGGCTGTAGTGTAGAGGTCTACCTGAACTGGCTGTAGTGTAGAGGTCTACCTGAACTGGCTGTAGTGTAGAGGTCTACCTGAACTGGCTGTAGTGTAGAGGTCTACCTGAACTGGCTGTAGTGTAGAGGTCTACCTGAACTGGCTGTAGTGTAGAGGTCTACCTGAACTGGCTGTTGTGTAGAGGTCTACCTGAACTGGCTGTAGTGTAGAGGTCTACCTGAACTGGCTGTAGTGTAGAGGTCTACCTGAACTGGCTGTAGTGTAGAGGTCTACCTGAACTGGCTGTAGTGTGGAGGTCTACCTGAACTGGCTGTAGTGTGGAGGTCTACCTGAACTGGCTGTAGTGTAGAGGTCTACCTGAACTGGCTGTAGTGTGGAGGTCTACCTGAACTGGCTGTAGTATAGAGGTCTACCTGAACTGGCTGTAGTGTAGAGGTCTACCTGAACTGGCTGTAGTGTAGAGGTCTACCTGAACTGGCTGTAGTGTGGAGGTCTACCTGAACTGGCTGTAGTGTAGAGGTCTACCTGAACTGGCTGTAGTGTAGAGGTCTACCTGAACTGGCTGTAGTGTGGAGGTCTACTTGAACTGGCTGTAGTGTAGAGGTCTACCTGAACTGGCTGTAGTATAGAGGTCTACCTGAACTGGCTGTAGTGTGGAGAACTACCTGAACTGGCTGTAGAGGTCTACCTGAACTGGCTGTAGTGTAGAGGTCTACCTGAACTGGCTGTAGTGGAGAGGTCTACCTGAACTGGCTGTAGTGTAGAGGTCTACCTGACCTGGCTATAGTGTGGAGGTCTACCTGAACTGGCTGTAGTGTGGAGGTCTACCTGAACTGGCTGTAGTGTAGAGGTCTTCCTGGCTGTAGTGTGGAGGTCTACCTGAACTGGCTGTAGTGTGGGGGTCTACCTGAAATGGCTGTAGTGTGGAGGTCTACCTGAACTGGCTGTAGTGTAGAGGTCTACCTGTACTGGCTGTAATATAGAGGTCTACCTGAACTGGCTGTAGTATAGAGGTCTACCTGAACTGGCTGTAGTGTAGAGGTCTACCTGAACTGGCTGTAGTGTAGAGGTCTACCTGAACTGGCTGTAGTATAGAGGTCTACCTGAACTGGCTGTAGTGTAGAGGTCTACCTGAACTGGCTGTAGTGTGGAGGTCTACCTGAACTGGCTGTATTGTGGAGGTCTACCTGTACTGGCTGTAGTATAGAGGTCTACCTGAACTGGCTGTAGTGTAGAGGTCTACCTGCACTGGCTGTAGTATAGAGGTCTACCTGAACTGGCTGTAGTGTGGAGCTCTACCTGAACTGGCTGTAGTGTGGAGGTCTACCTGAACTGGCTGTAGTGTAGAGGTCTACCTGAACTGGCTGTAGTATAGAGGTCTACCTGAACTGGCTGTAGTGTGGAGGTCTACCTGAACTGGCTGTAGTATGGAGGGCTACTTGAACTGGCTGTAGTGTAGAGGTCTACCTGAACTGGCTGTAGTGTGGAGGTCTACCTGAACTGGCTGTAGTGTGAAGGTCTACCTGAACTGGCTGTAGTGTAGAGGTCTACCTGAACTGGCTGTAGTGTGGAGGTCTACCTGAACTGGCTGTAGTGTGGAGGTCTACCTGAACTGGCTGTAGTGTAGAGGTCTACCTGAACTGGCTGTAGTGTGGAGGTCTACCTGAACTGGCTGTAGTGTAGAGGTCTACCTGAACTGGCTGTAGTGTAGAGGTCTACCTGAACTGGCTGTAGTGTAGAGGTCTACCTGAACTGGCTGTAGTGTAGAGGTCTACCTGAACTGGCTGTAGTGTAGAGGTCTACCTGAACTGGCTGTAGTATGGAGGTCTACTTGAACTGGCTGTAGTGTAGAGGTCTACCTGAACTGGCTGTAGTATAGAGGTCTACCTGGCTGTAGTGTGGAGGTCTACCTGAACTGGCTGTAGTGTGGGTGTCTACCTGAAATGGCTGTAGTGTGGAGGTCTACCTGAACTGGCTGTAGTGTAGAGGTCTACCTGTACTGGCTGTAGTATAGAGGTCTACCTGAACTGGCTGTAGTATAGAGGTCTACCTGAACTGGCTGTAGTGTAGAGGTCTACCTGAACTGGCTGTAGTGTAGAGGTCTACCTGAACTGGCTGTAGTATAGAGGTCTACCTGAACTGGCTGTAGTGTAGAGGTCTACCTGAACTGGCTGTAGTGTGGAGGTCTACCTGAACTGGCTGTATCGTGGAGGTCTACCTGTACTGGCTGTAGTATAGATTTCTACCTGATCTGGCTGTAGTGTAGAGGTCTACCTGCACTGGCTGTAGTATAGAGGTCTACCTGAACTGGCTGTAGTGTGGAGCTCTACCTGAACTGGCTGTAGTGTGGAGGTCTACCTGAACTGGCTGTAGTGTAGAGGTCTACCTGAACTGGCTGTAGTATAGAGGTCTACCTGAACTGGCTGTAGTGTGGAGGTCTACCTGAACTGGCTGTAGTATGGAGGGCTACTTGAACTGGCTGTAGTGTGGAGGTCTACCTGAACTGGCTGTAGTGTGAAGGTCTACCTGAACTGGCTGTAGTGTGGAGGTCTACCGGAACTGGCTGTAGTGTAGAGGTCTTCCTGGCTGTAGTGTGGAGGTCTACCTGAACTGGCTGTAGTGTGGGGGTCTACCTGAAATGGCTGTAGTGTGGAGGTCTACCTGAACTGGCTGTAGTGTGGAGCTCTACCTGAACTGGCTGTAGTGTGGAGGTCTACCTGAACTGGCTGTAGTGTAGAGGTCTACCTGAACTGGCTGTAGTATAGAGGTCTACCTGAACTGGCTGTAGTGTGGAGGTCTACCTGAACTGGCTGTAGTGTGGAGGTCTACCTGAACTGGCTGTAGTGTAGAGGTCTACCTGAACTGGCTGTAGTGTAGAGGTCTACCTGAACTGGCTGTAGTGTGGAGGTCTACCTGAACTGGCTGTAGTGTAGAGGTCTACCTGAACTGGCTGTAGTGTAGAGGTCTACCTGAACTGGCTGTAGTGTAGAGGTCTACCTGAACTGGCTGTAGTGTAGAGGTCTACCTGAACTGGCTGTAGTGTAGAGGTCTACCTGAACTGGCTGTAGTGTGGAGGTCTACCTGAACTGGCTGTAGTGTAGAGGTCTACCTGAACTGGCTGTAGTGTAGAGGTCTACCTGAACTGGCTGTAGTGTAGAGGTCTACCTGAACTGGCTGTAGTGTGGAGGTCTACCTGAACTGGCTGTAGTGTAGAGGTCTACCTGAACTGGCTGTAGTGTAGAGGTCTACCTGAACTGGCTGTAGTGTAGAGGTCTACCTGAACTGGCTGTAGTATAGAGGTCTACCTGAACTGGCTGTAGTGTGGAGGTCTACCTGAACTGGCTGTAGTGTAGAGGTCTACCTGAACTGGCTGTAGTGTAGAGGTCTACCTGAACTGGCTGTAGTGTGGAGGTCTACCTGAACTGGCTGTAGTGTAGAGGTCTACCTGAACTGGCTGTAGTGTAGAGGTCTACCTGAACTGGCTGTAGTGTGGAGGTCTACCTGAACTGGCTGTAGTGTAGAGGTCTACCTGAACTGGCTGTAGTGTAGAGGTCTACCTGAACTGGCTGTAGTGTAGAGGTCTACCTGAACTGGCTGTAGTGTGGAGGACTACCTGAACTGGCTGTAGTATGAGGTCTACCTGAACTGGCTGTAGTGTAGAGGTCTACCTGAACTGGCTGTAGTGTAGAGGTCTACCTGAACTGGCTGTAGTGTAGAGGTCTACCTGAACTGGCTGTAGTGTGGAGGTCTACCTGAACTGGCTGTAGTGTGGAGGTCTACCTGAACTGGCTGTAGTGTAGAGGTCTACCTGAACTGGCTGTAGTGTGGAGGTCTACCTGAACTGGCTGTAGTGTGGGGGTCTACCTGAACTGGCTGTAGTGTGGAGGTCTACCTGAACTGGCTGTAGTGTAGAGGTCTACCTGTACTGGCTGTAGTATAGAGGTCTACCTGAACTGGCTGTAGTATAGAGGTCTACCTGAACTGGCTGTAGTGTAGAGGTCTACCTGAACTGGCTGTAGTGTAGAGGTCTACCTGAACTGGCTGTAGTATAGAGGTCTACCTGAACTGGCTGTAGTGTAGAGGTCTACCTGAACTGGCTGTAGTGTGGAGGTCTACCTGAACTGGCTGTATTGTGGAGGTCTACCTGTACTGGCTGTAGTATAGAGGTCTACCTGAACTGGCTGTAGTGTAGAGGTCTACCTGCACTGGCTGTAGTATAGAGGTCTACCTGAACTGGCTGTAGTGTGGAGCTCTACCTGAACTGGCTGTAGTGTGGAGGTCTACCTGAACTGGCTGTAGTGTAGAGGTCTACCTGAACTGGCTGTAGTATAGAGGTCTACCTGAACTGGCTGTAGTGTGGAGGTCTACCTGAACTGGCTGTAGTATGGAGGGCTACTTGAACTGGCTGTAGTGTAGAGGTCTACCTGAACTGGCTGTAGTGTGGAGGTCTACCTGAACTGGCTGTAGTGTGAAGGTCTACCTGAACTGGCTGTAGTGTAGAGGTCTACCTGAACTGGCTGTAGTGTGGAGGTCTACCTGAACTGGCTGTAGTGTGGAGGTCTACCTGAACTGGCTGTAGTGTGGAGGTCTACCTGAACTGGCTGTAGTGTGGAGGTCTACCTGAACTGGCTGTAGTGTAGAGGTCTACCTGAACTGGCTGTAGTATAGAGGTCTACCTGAACTGGCTGTAGTGTAGAGGTCTACCTGAACTGGCTGTAGTGTGGAGAACTACCTGAACTGGCTGTAGAGGTCTACCTGAACTGGCTGTAGTGTAGAGGTCTACCTGAACTGGCTGTAGTGTGGAGGTCTACCTGAACTGGCTGTAGTATAGAGGTCTACCTGAACTGGCTGTAGTGTGGAGGTCTACCTGAACTGGCTGTAGTATGGAGGTCTACTTGAACTGGCTGTAGTGTAGAGGTCTACCTGAACTGGCTGTAGTGTAGAGGTCTACCTGAACTGGCTGTAGTGTAGAGGTCTACCTGAACTGGCTGTAGTGTAGAGGTCTACCTGAACTGGCTGTAGTGTAGAGGTCTACCTGAACTGGCTGTAGTGAAGAGGTCTACCTGAACTGGCTGTTGTATAGAGGTCTACCTGAACGGGCTGTTGTGTAGAGGTCTACCTGAACTGGCTGTAGTGTAGAGGTCTACCTGAACTGGCTGTAGTGTAGAGGTCTACCTGAACTGGCTGTAGTGTGGAGGTCTACCTGAACTGGCTGTAGTGTGGAGGTCTACCTGAACTGGCTGTAGTGTAGAGGTCTACCTGAACTGGCTGTAGTGTAGAGGTCTACCTGAACTGGCTGTAGTGTAGAGGTCTACCTGAACTGGCTGTAGTGTAGAGGTCTACCTGAACTGGCTGTAGTGTAGAGGTCTACCTGAACTGGCTGTAGTGTAGAGGTCTACCTGAACTGGCTGTAGTGTAGAGGTCTACCTGAACTGGCTGTAGTGTAGAGGTCTACCTGAACTGGCTGTAGTGTAGAGGTCTACCTGAACTGGCTGTAGTGTAGAGGTCTACCTGAACTGGCTGTAGTGTAGAGGTCTACCTGAACTGGCTGTAGTGTGGAGGTCTACCTGAACTGGCTGTAGTGTGGGTGTCTACCTGAAATGGCTGTTGTGTGGAGGTCTACCTGAACTGGCTGTAGTGTAGAGGTCTACCTGTACTGGCTGTAGTATAGAGGTCTACCTGAACTGGCTGTAGTGTAGAGGTCTACCTGAACTGGCTGTAGTGTAGAGGTCTACCTGAACTGGCTGTAGTGTAGAGGTCTACCTGAACTGGCTGTAGTGTGGAGGTCTACCTGAACTGGCTGTAGTGTAGAGGTCTTCCTGGCTGTAGTGTGGAGGTCTACCTGAACTGGCTGTAGTGTGGGTGTCTACCTGAAATGGCTGTTGTGTGGAGGTCTACCTGAACTGGCTGTAGTGTAGAGGTCTACCTGTACTGGCTGTAGTATAGAGGTCTACCTGAACTGGCTGTAGTGTAGAGGTCTACCTGAACTGGCTGTAGTGTAGAGGTCTACCTGAACTGGCTGTAGTGTAGAGGTCTACCTGAACTGGCTGTAGTGTAGAGGTCTACCTGAACTGGCTGTAGTGTAGAGGTCTACCTGAACTGGCTGTAGTGTGGAGGTCTACCTGAACTGGCTGTATCGTGGAGGTCTACCTGTACTGGCTGTAGTATAGATTTCTACCTGATCTGGCTGTAGTGTAGAGGTCTACCTGAACTGGCTGTAGTATAGAGGTCTACCTGAACTGGCTGTAGTGTAGAGGTCTACCTGAACTGGCTGTAGTGTAGAGGTCTACCTGAACTGGCTGTAGTGTAGAGGTCTACCTGAACTGGCTGTAGTATAGAGGTCTACCTGAACTGGCTGTAGTGTGGAGGTCTACCTGAACTGGCTGTAGTGTAGAGGTCTACCTGAACTGGCTGTAGTATAGAGGTCTACCTGAACTGGCTGTAGTGTAGAGGTCTACCTGAACTGGCTGTAGTGTGGAGTACTACCTGAACTGGCTGTAGAGGTCTACAAGAACTCGCTGTAGTGTAGAGGTCTACCTGAACTGGCTGTAGTGGAGAGTTCTACCTGAACTGGCTGTAGTGTAGAGGTCTACCTGACCTGGCTATAGTGTGGAGGTCTACCTGAACTGGCTGTAGTGTGGAGGTCTACCTGAACTGGCTGTAGTGTAGAGGTCTTCCTGGCTGTAGTGTGGAGGTCTACCTGAACTGGCTGTAGTGTGGGGGTCTACCTGAAATGGCTGTAGTGTGGAGGTCTACCTGAACTGGCTGTAGTGTAGAGGTCTACCTGTACTGGCTGTAGTATAGAGGTCTACCTGAACTGGCTGTAGTATAGAGGTCTACCTGAACTGGCTGTAGTGTAGAGGTCTACCTGAACTGGCTGTAGTGTAGAGGTCTACCTGAACTGGCTGTAGTATAGAGGTCTACCTGAACTGGCTGTAGTGTAGAGGTCTACCTGAACTGGCTGTAGTGTGGAGGTCTACCTGAACTGGCTGTATTGTGGAGGTCTACCTGTACTGGCTGTAGTATAGAGGTCTACCTGAACTGGCTGTAGTGTAGAGGTCTACCTGCACTGGCTGTAGTATAGAGGTCTACCTGAACTGGCTGTAGTGTGGAGCTCTACCTGAACTGGCTGTAGTGTGGAGGTCTACCTGAACTGGCTGTAGTGTAGAGGTCTACCTGAACTGGCTGTAGTATAGAGGTCTACCTGAACTGGCTGTAGTGTGGAGGTCTACCTGAACTGGCTGTAGTATGGAGGGCTACTTGAACTGGCTGTAGTGTAGAGGTCTACCTGAACTGGCTGTAGTGTGGAGGTCTACCTGAACTGGCTGTAGTGTGGAGGTCTACCTGAACTGGCTGTAGTGTAGAGGTCTACCTGAACTGGCTGTAGTGTGGAGGTCTACCTGAACTGGCTGTAGTGTAGAGGTCTACCTGAACTGGCTGTAGTGTAGAGGTCTACCTGAACTGGCTGTAGTGTGGAGGTCTACCTGAACTGGCTGTAGTGTAGAGGTCTACCTGAACTGGCTGTAGTGTAGAGGTCTACCTGAACTGGCTGTAGTGTAGAGGTCTACCTGAACTGGCTGTAGTATAGAGGTCTACCTGAACTGGCTGTAGTGTGGAGGTCTACCTGAACTGGCTGTAGTATGGAGGTCTACTTGAACTGGCTGTAGTGTAGAGGTCTACCTGAACTGGCTGTAGTATAGAGGTCTACCTGAACTGGCTGTAGTGTAGAGGTCTACCTGAACTGGCTGTAGTGTTGAGAACTACCTGAACTGGCTGTAGAGGTCTACAAGAACCCGCTGTAGTGTAGAGGTCTACCTGAACTGGCTGTAGTGGAGAGGTCTACCTGAACTGGCTGTAGTGTAGAGGTCTACCTGACCTGGCTATAGTGTGGAGGTCTACCTGAACTGGCTGTAGTGTGGAGGTCTACCGGAACTGGCTGTAGTGTAGAGGTCTTCCTGGCTGTAGTGTGGAGGTCTACCTGAACTGGCTGTAGTGTGGGGGTCTACCTGAAATGGCTGTAGTGTGGAGGTCTACCTGAACTGGCTGTAGTGTAGAGGTCTACCTGTACTGGCTGTAGTATAGAGGTCTACCTGAACTGGCTGTAGTATAGAGGTCTACCTGAACTGGCTGTAGTGTAGAGGTCTACCTGAACTGGCTGTAGTGTAGAGGTCTACCTGAACTGGCTGTAGTATAGAGGTCTACCTGAACTGGCTGTAGTGTAGAGGTCTACCTGAACTGGCTGTAGTGTGGAGGTCTACCTGAACTGGCTGTATTGTGGAGGTCTACCTGTACTGGCTGTAGTGTAGAGGTCTACCTGAACTGGCTGTAGTGTAGAGGTCTACCTGCACTGGCTGTAGTATAGAGGTCTACCTGAACTGGCTGTAGTGTGGAGCTCTACCTGAACTGGCTGTAGTGTGGAGGTCTACCTGAACTGGCTGTAGTGTAGAGGTCTACCTGAACTGGCTGTAGTATAGAGGTCTACCTGAACTGGCTGTAGTGTGGAGGTCTACCTGAACTGGCTGTAGTATGGAGGGCTACTTGAACTGGCTGTAGTGTAGAGGTCTACCTGAACTGGCTGTAGTGTGGAGGTCTACCTGAACTGGCTGTAGTGTGAAGGTCTACCTGAACTGGCTGTAGTGTAGAGGTCTACCTGAACTGGCTGTAGTGTGGAGGTCTACCTGAACTGGCTGTAGTGTGGAGGTCTACCTGAACTGGCTGTAGTGTGGAGGTCTACCTGAACTGGCTGTAGTGTGGAGGTCTACCTGAACTGGCTGTAGTGTAGAGGTCTACCTGAACTGGCTGTAGTGTAGAGGTCTACCTGAACTGGCTGTAGTGTAGAGGTCTACCTGAACTGGCTGTAGTGTAGAGGTCTACCTGAACTGGCTGTAGTGTAGAGGTCTACCTGAACTGGCTGTAGTGTAGAGGTCTACCTGAACTGGCTGTAGTGAAGAGGTCTACCTGAACTGGCTGTTGTATAGAGGTCTACCTGAACGGGCTGTTGTGTAGAGGTCTACCTGAACTGGCTGTAGTGTAGAGGTCTACCTGAACTGGCTGTAGTGTGGAGGTCTACCTGAACTGGCTGTAGTGTAGAGGTCTACCTGAACTGGCTGTAGTGTGGAGGTCTACCTGAACTGGCTGTAGTGTGGAGGTCTACCTGAACTGGCTGTAGTGTAGAGGTCTACCTGAACTGGCTGTAGTATAGAGGTCTACCTGAACTGGCTGTAGTGTAGAGGTCTACCTGAACTGGCTGTAGTGTGGAGAACTACCTGAACTGGCTGTAGTATGGAGGTCTACTTGAACTGGCTGTAGTGTAGAGGTCTACCTGAACTGGCTGTAGTATAGAGGTCTACCTGAACTGGCTGTAGTGTGGAGAACTACCTGAACTGGCTGTAGAGGTCTACCTGAACTGGCTGTAGTGTAGAGGTCTACCTGAACTGGCTGTAGTGGAGAGGTCTACCTGAACTGGCTGTAGTGTAGAGGTCTACCTGAACTGGCTGTAGTGTGGAGGTCTACCTGAACTGGCTGTAGTGTGGAGGTCTACCTGAACTGGCTGTAGTGTAGAGGTCTACCTGAACTGGCTGTAGTGTGGAGGTCTACCTGAACTGGCTGTAGTGTAGAGGTCTACCTGTACTGGCTGTAGTATAGAGGTCTACCTGAACTGGCTGTAGTATAGAGGTCTACCTGAACTGGCTGTAGTGTAGAGGTCTACCTGAACTGGCTGTAGTGTAGAGGTCTACCTGAACTGGCTGTAGTGTAGAGGTCTACCTGAACTGGCTGTAGTGTAGAGGTCTACCTGAACTGGCTGTAGTGTGGAGGTCTACCTGAACTGGCTGTATTGTGGAGGTCTACCTGTACTGGCTGTAGTATAGAGGTCTACCTGAACTGGCTGTAGTGTAGAGGTCTACCTGCACTGGCTGTAGTATAGAGGTCTACCTGAACTGGCTGTAGTGTGGAGCTCTACCTGAACTGGCTGTAGTGTGGAGGTCTACCTGAACTGGCTGTAGTGTAGAGGTCTACCTGAACTGGCTGTAGTGTAGAGGTCTACCTGAACTGGCTGTAGTGTGGAGGTCTACCTGAACTGGCTGTAGTGTAGAGGTCTACCTGAACTGGCTGTAGTGTAGAGGTCTACCTGAACTGGCTGTAGTGTGGAGGTCTACCTGAACTGGCTGTAGTGTGAAGGTCTACCTGAACTGGCTGTAGTGTGGAGGTCTACCTGAACTGGCTGTAGTGTAGAGGTCTACCTGAACTGGCTGTAGTGTAGAGGTCTACCTGAACTGGCTGTAGTGTAGAGGTCTACCTGAACTGGCTGTAGTGTAGAGGTCTACCTGAACTGGCTGTAGTGTAGAGGTCTACCTGAACTGGCTGTAGTGTAGAGGTCTACCTGAACTGGCTGTAGTGTAGAGGTCTACCTGAACTGGCTGTAGTGTGGAGGTCTACCTGAACTGGCTGTAGTGTGGAGGTCTACCTGAACTGGCTGTAGTGTAGAGGTCTACCTGAACTGGCTGTAGTGTAGAGGTCTACCTGAACTGGCTGTAGTGTAGAGGTCTACCTGAACTGGCTGTAGTGTAGAGGTCTACCTGAACTGGCTGTAGTGTAGAGGTCTACCTGAACTGGCTGTAGTGTAGAGGTCTACCTGAACTGGCTGTAGTGTAGAGGTCTACCTGAACTGGCTGTAGTGTAGAGGTCTACCTGAACTGGCTGTAGTGAAGAGGTCTACCTGAACTGGCTGTTGTATAGAGGTCTACCTGAACGGGCTGTTGTGTAGAGGTCTACCTGAACTGGCTGTAGTGTAGAGGTCTACCTGAACTGGCTGTAGTGTGGAGGTCTACCTGAACTGGCTGTAGTATAGAGGTCTACCTGAACTGGCTGTAGTGTGGAGGTCTACCTGAACTGGCTGTAGTATGGAGGTCTACTTGAACTGGCTGTAGTGTAGAGGTCTACCTGAACTGGCTGTAGTATAGAGGTCTACCTGAACTGGCTGTAGTGTAGAGGTCTACCTGAACTGGCTGTAGTGTGGAGGTCTACCTGAACTGGCTGTAGTGTGGAGGTCTACCTGAACTGGCTGTAGTGTGGAGGTCTACCTGAACTGGCTGTAGTGTAGAGGTCTACCTGAACTGGCTGTAGTGTGAAGGTCTACCTGAACTGGCTGTAGTGTAGAGGTCTACCTGAACTGGCTGTAGTGTAGAGGTCTACCTGAACTGGCTGTAGTGTAGAGGTCTACCTGAACTGGCTGTAGTGTAGAGGTCTACCTGAACTGGCTGTAGTGTAGAGGTCTACCTGAACTGGCTGTAGTGTGGAGGTCTACCTGAACTGGCTGTAGTGTAGCGGTCTAACTGAAATGGCTGTAGTGTGGAGGTCTACCTGAACTGGCTGTAGTGTAGAGGTCTACCTGTACTGGCTGTAGTATAGAGGTCTACCTGAACTGGCTGTAGTATAGAGGTCTACCTGAACTGGCTGTAGTGTAGAGGTCTACCTGAACTGGCTGTAGTGTAGAGGTCTACCTGAACTGGCTGTAGTATAGAGGTCTACCTGAACTGGCTGTAGTGTAGAGGTCTACCTGAACTGGCTGTAGTGTGGAGGTCTACCTGAACTGGCTGTAGTGTAGAGGTCTACCTGTACTGGCTGTAGTATAGAGGTCTACCTGAACTGGCTGTAGTGTAGAGGTCTACCTGCACTGGCTGTAGTATAGAGGTCTACCTGAACTGGCTGTAGTGTGGAGCTCTACCTGAACTGGCTGTAGTGTGGAGGTCTACCTGAACTGGCTGTAGTGTAGAGGTCTACCTGAACTGGCTGTAGTGTAGAGGTCTACCTGAACTGGCTGTAGTGTGGAGGTCTACCTGAACTGGCTGTAGTATAGAGGTCTACCTGAACTGGCTGTAGTGTAGAGGTCTACCTGAACTGGCTGTAGTGTAGAGGTCTACCTGAACTGGCTGTAGTGTGAAGGTCTACCTGAACTGGCTGTAGTGTGGAGGTCTACCTGAACTGGCTGTAGTGTAGAGGTCTACCTGAACTGGCTGTAGTGTAGAGGTCTACCTGAACTGGCTGTAGTGTGGAGGTCTACCTGAACTGGCTGTAGTGTGGAGGTCTACCTGAACTGGCTGTAGTGTAGAGGTCTACCTGAACTGGCTGTAGTGTAGAGGTCTACCTGAACTGGCTGTAGTGTAGAGGTCTACCTGAACTGGCTGTAGTGTAGAGGTCTACCTGAACTGGCTGTAGTGTAGAGGTCTACCTGAACTGGCTGTAGTGTAGAGGTCTACCTGAACTGGCTGTAGTGTAGAGGTCTACCTGAACTGGCTGTAGTGTAGAGGTCTACCTGAACTGGCTGTAGTGTAGAGGTCTACCTGAACTGGCTGTAGTGTAGAGGTCTACCTGAACTGGCTGTAGTGTAGAGGTCTACCTGAACTGGCTGTAGTGTAGAGGTCTACCTGAACTGGCTGTAGTGTAGAGGTCTACCTGAACTGGCTGTAGTGAAGAGGTCTACCTGAACTGGCTGTTGTATAGAGGTCTACCTGAACGGGCTGTTGTGTAGAGGTCTACCTGAACTGGCTGTAGTGTAGAGGTCTACCTGAACTGGCTGTAGTGTGGAGGTCTACCTGAACTGGCTGTAGTGTGGAGGTCTACCTGAACTGGCTGTAGTGTAGAGGTCTACCTGAACTGGCTGTAGTGTGGAGGTCTACCTGAACTGGCTGTAGTATGGAGGTCTACCTGAACTGGCTGTAGTGTAGAGGTCTACCTGAACTGGCTGTAGTGTAGAGGTCTACCTGAACTGGCTGTAGTGTAGAGGTCTACCTGAACTGGCTGTAGTGTGGAGGTCTACCTGAACTGGCTGTAGTGTGGAGGTCTACCTGAACTGGCTGTAGTGTAGAGGTCTACCTGAACTGGCTGTAGTATAGAGGTCTACCTGAACTGGCTGTAGTGTGAAGAACTACCTGAACTGGCTGTAGAGGTCTACCTGAACTGGCTGTAGTGTAGTGGTCTACCTGAACTGGCTGTAGTGTAGAGGTCTACCTGAACTGGCTGTAGTGTAGAGGTCTACCTGAACTGGCTGTAGTGTGGAGGTCTACCTGAACTGGCTGTAGTGTGGAGGTCTACCTGAACTGGCTGTAGTGTAGAGGTCTACCTGAACTGGCTGTAGTGTGGAGGTCTACCTGAACTGGCTGTAGTGTAGAGGTCTACCTGAACTGGCTGTAGTGTAGAGGTCTACCTGAACTGGCTGTAGTATAGAGGTCTACCTGAACTGGCTGTAGTGTAGAGGTCTACCTGAACTGGCTGTAGTGTAGAGGTCTACCTGAACTGGCTGTAGTATAGAGGTCTACCTGAACTGGCTGTAGTGTAGAGGTCTACCTGAACTGGCTGTAGTGTGGAGGTCTACCTGAACTGGCTGTAGTGTGGAGGTCTACCTGAACTGGCTGTAGTGTAGAGGTCTACCTGAACTGGCTGTAGTGTAGAGGTCTACCTGAACTGGCTGTAGTGTAGAGGTCTACCTGAACTGGCTGTAGTGTGGAGGTCTACCTGAACTGGCTGTAGTGTGGAGGTCTACCTGAACTGGCTGTAGTGTAGAGGTCTACCTGAACTGGCTGTAGTGTAGAGGTCTACCTGAACTGGCTGTAGTGTAGAGGTCTACCTGAACTGGCTGTAGTGTAGAGGTCTACCTGAACTGGCTGTAGTGTAGAGGTCTACCTGAACTGGCTGTAGTGTGGAGGTCTACCTGAACTGGCTGTAGTGTGGAGGTCTACCTGAACTGGCTGTAGTGTGGAGGTCTACCTGAACTGGCTGTAGTGTAGAGGTCTACCTGAACTGGCTGTAGTGTAGAGGTCTACCTGAACTGGCTGTAGTGTAGAGGTCTACCTGAACTGGCTGTAGTGTGGAGGTCTACCTGAACTGGCTGTAGTGTAGAGGTCTACCTGAACTGGCTGTAGTGTGGAGGTCTACCTGAACTGGCTGTAGTGTAGAGGTCTACCTGAACTGGCTGTAGTGTAGAGGTCTACCTGAACTGGCTGTAGTGTGGAGGTCTACCTGAACTGGCTGTAGTGTAGAGGTCTACCTGAACTGGCTGTAGTGTAGAGGTCTACCTGAACTGGCTGTAGTGTAGAGGTCTACCTGAACTGGCTGTAGTGTAGAGGTCTACCTGAACTGGCTGTAGTGTGGAGGTCTACCTGAACTGGCTGTAGTGTAGAGGTCTACCTGAACTGGCTGTAGTGTAGAGGTCTACCTGAACTGGCTGTAGTGTGAAGTTCTACCTGAACTGGCTGTAGTGTAGAGGTCTACCTGAACTGGCTGTAGTGTGGAGGTCTACCTGAACTGGCTGTAGTGTAGAGGTCTACCTGAACTGGCTGTAGTGTAGAGGTCTACCTGAACTGGCTGTAGTGTGGAGGTCTACCTGAACTGGCTGTAGTGTGGAGGTCTACCTGAACTGGCTGTAGTGTAGAGGTCTACCTGAACTGGCTGTAGTGTGGAGGTCTACCTGAACTGGCTGTAGTGTAGAGGTCTACCTGAACTGGCTGTAGTATAGAGGTCTACCTGAACTGGCTGTAGTGTAGAGGTCTACCTGAACTGGCTGTAGTGTGGAGGTCTACCTGAACTGGCTGTAGTGTAGAGGTCTACCTGAACTGGCTGTAGTGTAGAGGTCTACCTGAACTGGCTGTAGTGTAGAGGTCTACCTGAACTGGCTGTAGTGTAGAGGTCTACCTGAACTGGCTGTAGTGTGGAGGTCTACCTGAACTGGCTGTAGTATAGAGGTCTACCTGAACTGGCTGTAGTGTAGAGGTCTACCTGAACTGGCTGTAGTATAGAGGTCTACCTGAACTGGCTGTAGTGTAGAGGTCTACCTGAACTGGCTGTAGTGTGGAGGTCTACCTGAACTGGCTGTAGTGTAGAGGTCTACCTGAACTGGCTGTAGTGTAGAGGTCTACCTGAACTGGCTGTAGTGTGGAGGTCTACCTGAACTGGCTGTAGTGTAGAGGTCTACCTGAACTGGCTGTAGTGTAGAGGTCTACCTGAACTGGCTGTAGTGTAGAGGTCTACCTGAACTGGCTGTAGTGTAGAGGTCTACCTGAACTGGCTGTAGTGTAGAGGTCTACCTGAACTGGCTGTAGTGTAGAGGTCTACCTGAACTGGCTGTAGTGTAGAGGTCTACCTGAACTGGCTGTAGTGTAGAGGTCTACCTGAACTGGCTGTAGTGTGGAGGTCTACCTGAACTGGCTGTAGTGTAGAGGTCTACCTGAACTGGCTGTAGTGTAGAGGTCTACCTGAACTGGCTGTAGTGTAGAGGTCTACCTGAACTGGCTGTAGTGTAGAGGTCTACCTGAACTGGCTGTAGTGTAGAGGTCTACCTGAACTGGCTGTAGTGTAGAGGTCTACCTGAACTGGCTGTAGTGTAGAGGTCTACCTGAACTGGCTGTAGTGTAGAGGTCTACCTGAACTGGCTGTAGTGTAGAGGTCTACCTGAACTGGCTGTAGTGTGGAGAGGTCTACCTGAACTGGCTGTAGTGTAGAGGTCTACCTGAACTGGCTGTAGTGTAGAGGTCTACCTGAACTGGCTGTAGTGTGGAGGTCTACCTGAACTGGCTGTAGTGGTGGAGGTCTACCTGAACTGGCTGTAGTGTGGAGGTCTACCTGAACTGGCTGTAGTGTGGAGGTCTACCTGAACTGGCTGTAGTGTAGAGGTCTACCTGAACTGGCTGTAGTGTAGAGGTCTACCTGAACTGGCTGTAGTGTAGAGGTCTACCTGAACTGGCTGTAGTGTAGAGGTCTACCTGAACTGGCTGTAGTGTAGAGGTCTACCTGAACTGGCTGTAGTGTGGAGGTCTACCTGAACTGGCTGTAGTGTAGAGGTCTACCTGAACTGGCTGTAGTGTAGAGGTCTACCTGAACTGGCTGTAGTGTAGAGGTCTACCTGAACTGGCTGTAGTGTAGAGGTCTACCTGAACTGGCTGTAGTGTGGAGGTCTACCTGAACTGGCTGTAGTGTGGAGGTCTACCTGAACTGGCTGTAGTGTAGAGGTCTACCTGAACTGGCTGTAGTGTAGAGGTCTACCTGAACTGGCTGTAGTGTGGAGGTCTACCTGAACTGGCTGTAGTGTAGAGGTCTACCTGAACTGGCTGTAGTGTAGAGGTCTACCTGAACTGGCTGTAGTGTGGAGGTCTACCTGAACTGGCTGTAGTGTAGAGGTCTACCTGAACTGGCTGTAGTGTAGAGGTCTACCTGAACTGGCTGTAGTGTAGAGGTCTACCTGAACTGGCTGTAGTGTAGAGGTCTACCTGAACTGGCTGTAGTGTAGAGGTCTACCTGAACTGGCTGTAGTGTGGAGGTCTACCTGAACTGGCTGTAGTGTAGAGGTCTACCTGAACTGGCTGTAGTGTAGAGGTCTACCTGAACTGGCTGTAGTGTAGAGGTCTACCTGAACTGGCTGTAGTGTAGAGGTCTACCTGAACTGGCTGTAGTGTAGAGGTCTACCTGAACTGGCTGTAGTGTAGAGGTCTACCTGAACTGGCTGTAGTGTGGAGGTCTACCTGAACTGGCTGTAGTGTGGAGGTCTACCTGAACTGGCTGTAGTGTAGAGGTCTACCTGAACTGGCTGTAGTGTAGAGGTCTACCTGAACTGGCTGTAGTGTAGAGGTCTACCTGAACTGGCTGTAGTGTGGAGGTCTACCTGAACTGGCTGTAGTGTAGAGGTCTACCTGAACTGGCTGTAGTGTAGAGGTCTACCTGAACTGGCTGTAGTGTAGAGGTCTACCTGAACTGGCTGTAGTGTAGAGGTCTACCTGAACTGGCTGTAGTGTAGAGGTCTACCTGAACTGGCTGTAGTGTGGAGGTCTACCTGAACTGGCTGTAGTGTAGAGGTCTACCTGAACTGGCTGTAGTGTGGAGGTCTACCTGAACTGGCTGTAGTGTGGAGGTCTACCTGAACTGGCTGTAGTGTAGAGGTCTACCTGAACTGGCTGTAGTGTAGAGGTCTACCTGAACTGGCTGTAGTGTAGAGGTCTACCTGAACTGGCTGTAGTGTGAGAGGTCTACCTGAACTGGCTGTAGTGTGGAGGTCTACCTGAACTGGCTGTAGTGTAGAGGTCTACCTGAACTGGCTGTAGTGTAGAGGTCTACCTGAACTGGCTGTAGTGTGGAGGTCTACCTGAACTGGCTGTAGGTGGAGGTCTACCTGAACTGGCTGTAGTGTAGAGGTCTACCTGAACTGGCTGTAGTGTAGAGGTCTACCTGAACTGGCTGTAGTGTGGAGGTCTACCTGAACTGGCTGTAGTGTAGAGGTCTACCTGAACTGGCTGTAGTGTAGAGGTCTACCTGAACTGGCTGTAGTGTAGAGGTCTACCTGAACTGGCTGTAGTGTGGAGGTCTACCTGAACTGGCTGTAGTGTAGAGGTCTACCTGAACTGGCTGTAGTGTAGAGGTCTACCTGAACTGGCTGTAGTGTAGAGGTCTACCTGAACTGGCTGTAGTGTGGAGGTCTACCTGAACTGGCTGTAGTGTAGGAGGTCTACCTGAACTGGCTGTAGTGTAGAGGTCTACCTGAACTGGCTGTAGTGTAGAGGTCTACCTGAACTGGCTGTAGTGTAGAGGTCTACCTGAACTGGCTGTAGTGTAGAGGTCTACCTGAACTGGCTGTAGTGTGGAGGTCTACCTGAACTGGCTGTAGTGTAGAGGTCTACCTGAACTGGCTGTAGTGTGGAGGTCTACCTGAACTGGCTGTAGTGTAGAGGTCTACCTGAACTGGCTGTAGTGTAGAGGTCTACCTGAACTGGCTGTAGTGTAGAGGTCTACCTGAACTGGCTGTAGTGTAGAGGTCTACCTGAACTGGCTGTAGTGTGGAGGTCTACCTGAACTGGCTGTAGTGTAGAGGTCTACCTGAACTGGCTGTAGTGTAGAGGTCTACCTGAACTGGCTGTAGTGTAGAGGTCTACCTGAACTGGCTGTAGTGTGGAGGTCTACCTGAACTGGCTGTAGTGTGGAGGTCTACCTGAACTGGCTGTAGTGTAGAGGTCTACCTGAACTGGCTGTAGTGTAGAGGTCTACCTGAACTGGCTGTAGTGTAGAGGTCTACCTGAACTGGCTGTAGTGTGGAGGTCTACCTGAACTGGCTGTAGTGTGGAGGTCTACCTGAACTGGCTGTAGTGTGGAGGTCTACCTGAACTGGCTGTAGTGTAGAGGTCTACCTGAACTGGCTGTAGTGTAGAGGTCTACCTGAACTGGCTGTAGTGTAGAGGTCTACCTGAACTGGCTGTAGTGTAGAGGTCTACCTGAACTGGCTGTAGTGTAGAGGTCTACCTGAACTGGCTGTAGTGTAGAGGTCTACCTGAACTGGCTGTAGTGTAGAGGTCTACCTGAACTGGCTGTAGTGTAGAGGTCTACCTGAACTGGCTGTAGTGTAGAGGTCTACCTGAACTGGCTGTAGTGTAGAGGTCTACCTGAACTGGCTGTAGTGTGGAGGTCTACCTGAACTGGCTGTAGTGTAGAGGTCTACCTGAACTGGCTGTAGTGTAGAGGTCTACCTGAACTGGCTGTAGTGTAGAGGTCTACCTGAACTGGCTGTAGTGTAGAGGTCTACCTGAACTGGCTGTAGTGTGGAGGTCTACCTGAACTGGCTGTAGTGTGGAGGTCTACCTGAACTGGCTGTAGTGTAGAGGTCTACCTGAACTGGCTGTAGTGTAGAGGTCTACCTGAACTGGCTGTAGTGTAGAGGTCTACCTGAACTGGCTGTAGTGTAGAGGTCTACCTGAACTGGCTGTAGTGTAGGTCTACCTGAACTGGCTGTAGTGTAGAGGTCTACCTGAACTGGCTGTAGTGTAGAGGTCTACCTGAACTGGCTGTAGTGTAGAGGTCTACCTGAACTGGCTGTAGTGTGGAGGTCTACCTGAACTGGCTGTAGTGTGGAGGTCTACCTGAACTGGCTGTAGTGTAGAGGTCTACCTGAACTGGCTGTAGTGTAGAGGTCTACCTGAACTGGCTGTAGTGTGGAGGTCTACCTGAACTGGCTGTAGTGTAGAGGTCTACCTGAACTGGCTGTAGTGTAGAGGTCTACCTGAACTGGCTGTAGTGTGGAGGTCTACCTGAACTGGCTGTAGTGTGGAGGTCTACCTGAACTGGCTGTAGTGTAGAGGTCTACCTGAACTGGCTGTAGTGTGGAGGTCTACCTGAACTGGCTGTAGTGTAGAGGTCTACCTGAACTGGCTGTAGTGTAGAGGTCTACCTGAACTGGCTGTAGTGTGAGGTCTACCTGAACTGGCTGTAGTGTGGAGGTCTACCTGAACTGGCTGTAGTGTAGAGGTCTACCTGAACTGGCTGTAGTGTAGAGGTCTACCTGAACTGGCTGTAGTGTGGAGGTCTACCTGAACTGGCTGTAGTGTAGAGGTCTACCTGAACTGGCTGTAGTGTAGAGGTCTACCTGAACTGGCTGTAGTGTGGAGGTCTACCTGAACTGGCTGTAGTGTAGAGGTCTACCTGAACTGGCTGTAGTGTAGAGGTCTACCTGAACTGGCTGTAGTGTAGAGGTCTACCTGAACTGGCTGTAGTGTAGAGGTCTACCTGAACTGGCTGTAGTGTAGAGGTCTACCTGAACTGGCTGTAGTGTAGAGGTCTACCTGAACTGGCTGTAGTGTAGAGGTCTACCTGAACTGGCTGTAGTGTGGAGGTCTACCTGAACTGGCTGTAGTGTAGAGGTCTACCTGAACTGGCTGTAGTGTAGAGGTCTACCTGAACTGGCTGTAGTGTAGAGGTCTACCTGAACTGGCTGTAGTGTAGAGGTCTACCTGAACTGGCTGTAGTGTGGAGGTCTACCTGAACTGGCTGTAGTGTGGAGGTCTACCTGAACTGGCTGTAGTGTAGAGGTCTACCTGAACTGGCTGTAGTGTAGAGGTCTACCTGAACTGGCTGTAGTGTGGAGGTCTACCTGAACTGGCTGTAGTGTAGAGGTCTACCTGAACTGGCTGTAGTGTAGAGGTCTACCTGAACTGGCTGTAGTGTAGAGGTCTACCTGAACTGGCTGTAGTGTAGAGGTCTACCTGAACTGGCTGTAGTGTAGAGGTCTACCTGAACTGGCTGTAGTGTAGAGGTCTACCTGAACTGGCTGTAGTGTGGAGGTCTACCTGAACTGGCTGTAGTGTAGAGGTCTACCTGAACTGGCTGTAGTGTGGAGGTCTACCTGAACTGGCTGTAGTGTAGAGGTCTACCTGAACTGGCTGTAGTGTAGAGGTCTACCTGAACTGGCTGTAGTGTAGAGGTCTACCTGAACTGGCTGTAGTGTAGAGGTCTACCTGAACTGGCTGTAGTGTAGAGGTCTACCTGAACTGGCTGTAGTGTGGAGGTCTACCTGAACTGGCTGTAGTGTAGAGGTCTACCTGAACTGGCTGTAGTGTAGAGGTCTACCTGAACTGGCTGTAGTGTGGAGGTCTACCTGAACTGGCTGTAGTGTAGAGGTCTACCTGAACTGGCTGTAGTGTGGAGGTCTACCTGAACTGGCTGTAGTGTGGAGGTCTACCTGAACTGGCTGTAGTGTAGAGGTCTACCTGAACTGGCTGTAGTGTAGAGGTCTACCTGAACTGGCTGTAGTGTAGAGGTCTACCTGAACTGGCTGTAGTGTAGAGGTCTACCTGAACTGGCTGTAGTGTAGAGGTCTACCTGAACTGGCTGTAGTGTAGAGGTCTACCTGAACTGGCTGTAGTGTAGAGGTCTACCTGAACTGGCTGTAGTGTAGAGGTCTACCTGAACTGGCTGTAGTGTAGAGGTCTACCTGAACTGGCTGTAGTGTAGAGGTCTACCTGAACTGGCTGTAGTGTAGAGGTCTACCTGAACTGGCTGTAGTGTAGAGGTCTACCTGAACTGGCTGTAGTGTAGAGGTCTACCTGAACTGGCTGTAGTGTAGAGGTCTACCTGAACTGGCTGTAGTGTGGAGGTCTACCTGAACTGGCTGTAGTGTGGAGGTCTACCTGAACTGGCTGTAGTATAGAGGTCTACCTGAACTGGCTGTAGTGTGGAGGTCTACCTGAACTGGCTGTAGTGAAGAGGTCTACCTGAACTGGCTGTAGTGTAGAGGTCTACCTGACCTGGCTGTAGTGTGGAGGTCTACCTGAACTGGCTGTAGTGTAGAGGCCTACCTGAACTGGCTGAAGTGTAGAGGTCTACCTGAACTGGCTGTAGTGTAGAGGTCTACCTGAACTGGCTGTAGTGTAGAGGTCTACCTGAACTGGCTGTAGTGTAGAGGTCTACCTGAACTGGCTGTAGTGTAGAGGTCTACCTGAACTGGCTGTAGTGTAGAGGTCTACCTGAACTGGCTGTAGTGTAGAGGTCTACCTGAACTGGCTGTAGTGTAGAGGTCTACCTGAACTGGCTGTAGTGTAGAGGTCTACCTGAACTGGCTGTAGTGTGGAGGTCTACCTGAACTGGCTGTAGTGTAGAGGTCTACCTGAACTGGCTGTAGTGTAGAGGTCTACCTGAACTGGCTGTAGTGTAGAGGTCTACCTGAACTGGCTGTAGTGTAGAGGTCTACCTGAACTGGCTGTAGTGTAGAGGTCTACCTGAACTGGCTGTAGTGTAGAGGTCTACCTGAACTGGCTGTAGTGTGGAGGTCTACCTGAACTGGCTGTAGTGTAGAGGTCTACCTGAACTGGCTGTAGTGTGGAGGTCTACCTGAACTGGCTGTAGTGTAGAGGTCTACCTGAACTGGCTGTAGTGTAGAGGTCTACCTGAACTGGCTGTAGTGTAGAGGTCTACCTGAACTGGCTGTAGTGTAGAGGTCTACCTGAACTGGCTGTAGTGTAGAGGTCTACCTGAACTGGCTGTAGTGTAGAGGTCTACCTGAACTGGCTGTAGTGTAGAGGTCTACCTGAACTGGCTGTAGTGTAGAGGTCTACCTGAACTGGCTGTAGTGTAGAGGTCTACCTGAACTGGCTGTAGTGTAGAGGTCTACCTGAACTGGCTGTAGTGTAGAGGTCTACCTGAACTGGCTGTAGTGTGGAGGTCTACCTGAACTGGCTGTAGTGTAGAGGTCTACCTGAACTGGCTGTAGTGTGGAGGTCTACCTGAACTGGCTGTAGTGTAGAGGTCTACCTGAACTGGCTGTAGTGTAGAGGTCTACCTGAACTGGCTGTAGTGTAGAGGTCTACCTGAACTGGCTGTAGTGTGGAGGTCTACCTGAACTGGCTGTAGTGTAGAGGTCTACCTGAACTGGCTGTAGTGTAGAGGTCTACCTGAACTGGCTGTAGTGTAGAGGTCTACCTGAACTGGCTGTAGTGTAGAGGTCTACCTGAACTGGCTGTAGTGTAGAGGTCTACCTGAACTGGCTGTAGTGTAGAGGTCTACCTGAACTGGCTGTAGTGTGGAGGTCTACCTGAACTGGCTGTAGTGTGGAGGTCTACCTGAACTGGCTGTAGTGTAGAGGTCTACCTGAACTGGCTGTAGTGTAGAGGTCTACCTGAACTGGCTGTAGTGTAGAGGTCTACCTGAACTGGCTGTAGTGTGGAGGTCTACCTGAACTGGCTGTAGTGTGGAGGTCTACCTGAACTGGCTGTAGTGTAGAGGTCTACCTGAACTGGCTGTAGTGTAGAGGTCTACCTGAACTGGCTGTAGTGTAGAGGTCTACCTGAACTGGCTGTAGTGTAGAGGTCTACCTGAACTGGCTGTAGTGTGGAGGTCTACCTGAACTGGCTGTAGTGTAGAGGTCTACCTGAACTGGCTGTAGTGTAGAGGTCTACCTGAACTGGCTGTAGTGTAGAGGTCTACCTGAACTGGCTGTAGTGTAGAGGTCTACCTGAACTGGCTGTAGTGTAGAGGTCTACCTGAACTGGCTGTAGTGTGGAGGTCTACCTGAACTGGCTGTAGTGTAGAGGTCTACCTGAACTGGCTGTAGTGTGGAGGTCTACCTGAACTGGCTGTAGTGTAGAGGTCTACCTGAACTGGCTGTAGTGTAGAGGTCTACCTGAACTGGCTGTAGTGTAGAGGTCTACCTGAACTGGCTGTAGTGTAGAGGTCTACCTGAACTGGCTGTAGTGTAGAGGTCTACCTGAACTGGCTGTAGTGTAGAGGTCTACCTGAACTGGCTGTAGTGTAGAGGTCTACCTGAACTGGCTGTAGTGTAGAGGTCTACCTGAACTGGCTGTAGTGTAGAGGTCTACCTGAACTGGCTGTAGTGTGAGGTCTACCTGAACTGGCTGTAGTGTAGAGGTCTACCTGAACTGGCTGTAGTGTAGAGGTCTACCTGAACTGGCTGTAGTGTAGAGGTCTACCTGAACTGGCTGTAGTGTAGAGGTCTACCTGAACTGGCTGTAGTGTGGAGGTCTACCTGAACTGGCTGTAGTGTAGAGGTCTACCTGAACTGGCTGTAGTGTAGAGGTCTACCTGAACTGGCTGTAGTGTAGAGGTCTACCTGAACTGGCTGTAGTGTAGAGGTCTACCTGAACTGGCTGTAGTGTAGAGGTCTACCTGAACTGGCTGTAGTGTAGAGGTCTACCTGAACTGGCTGTAGTGTAGAGGTCTACCTGAACTGGCTGTAGTGTAGAGGTCTACCTGAACTGGCTGTAGTGTAGAGGTCTACCTGAACTGGCTGTAGTGTAGAGGTCTACCTGAACTGGCTGTAGTGTAGAGGTCTACCTGAACTGGCTGTAGTGTAGAGGTCTACCTGAACTGGCTGTAGTGTAGAGGTCTACCTGAACTGGCTGTAGTGTAGAGGTCTACCTGAACTGGCTGTAGTGTAGAGGTCTACCTGAACTGGCTGTAGTGTAGAGGTCTACCTGAACTGGCTGTAGTGTAGAGGTCTACCTGAACTGGCTGTAGTGTAGAGGTCTACCTGAACTGGCTGTAGTGTAGAGGTCTACCTGAACTGGCTGTAGTGTAGAGGTCTACCTGAACTGGCTGTAGTGTAGAGGTCTACCTGAACTGGCTGTAGTGTGGAGGTCTACCTGAACTGGCTGTAGTGTGGAGGTCTACCTGAACTGGCTGTAGTGTGGAGGTCTACCTGAACTGGCTGTAGTGTGGAGGTCTACCTGAACTGGCTGTAGTGTAGAGGTCTACCTGAACTGGCTGTAGTGTGGAGGTCTACCTGAACTGGCTGTAGTGTAGAGGTCTACCTGAACTGGCTGTAGTGTAGAGGTCTACCTGAACTGGCTGTAGTGTAGAGGTCTACCTGAACTGGCTGTAGTGTAGAGGTCTACCTGAACTGGCTGTAGTGTAGAGGTCTACCTGAACTGGCTGTAGTGTGGAGGTCTACCTGAACTGGCTGTAGTGTAGAGGTCTACCTGAACTGGCTGTAGTGTAGAGGTCTACCTGAACTGGCTGTAGTGTAGAGGTCTACCTGAACTGGCTGTAGTGTAGAGGTCTACCTGAACTGGCTGTAGTGTAGAGGTCTACCTGAACTGGCTGTAGTGTGGAGGTCTACCTGAACTGGCTGTAGTGTAGAGGTCTACCTGAACTGGCTGTAGTGTGGAGGTCTACCTGAACTGGCTGTAGTGTAGAGGTCTACCTGAACTGGCTGTAGTGTAGAGGTCTACCTGAACTGGCTGTAGTGTGGAGGTCTACCTGAACTGGCTGTAGTGTAGAGGTCTACCTGAACTGGCTGTAGTGTAGAGGTCTACCTGAACTGGCTGTAGTGTAGAGGTCTACCTGAACTGGCTGTAGTGTAGAGGTCTACCTGAACTGGCTGTAGTGTAGAGGTCTACCTGAACTGGCTGTAGTGTAGAGGTCTACCTGAACTGGCTGTAGTGTAGAGGTCTACCTGAACTGGCTGTAGTGTAGAGGTCTACCTGAACTGGCTGTAGTGTAGAGGTCTACCTGAACTGGCTGTAGTGTAGAGGTCTACCTGAACTGGCTGTAGTGTAGAGGTCTACCTGAACTGGCTGTAGTGTAGAGGTCTACCTGAACTGGCTGTAGTGTAGAGGTCTACCTGAACTGGCTGTAGTGTAGAGGTCTACCTGAACTGGCTGTAGTGTAGAGGTCTACCTGAACTGGCTGTAGTGTAGAGGTCTACCTGAACTGGCTGTAGTGTGGAGGTCTACCTGAACTGGCTGTAGTTTGGAGGTCTACCTGAACTGGCTGTAGTGTAGAGTTCTACCTGAACTGGCTGTAGTGTGGAGGTCTACCTTAACTGGCTGTAGTGTAGAGGTCTACCTTAACTGGCTGTAGTGTAGAGTTCTACCTGAACTGGCTGTAGTGTGGAGGTCTACCTTAACTGGCTGTAGTGTAGAGGTCTACCTTAACTGTCTGTAGTGTGGAGGTCTATCTGAACTGGCTGTAGTGTGGAGGTCTACCTGAACTGGCTGTAGTGTGGAGGTCTACCTGAAATGGCTGTAGTGTTGAGGTCTACCTGAACTGGCTGTAGTGAAGAGGTCTACCTGAACTGGCTGAAGTGTAGAGGTCTACCTGAACTGGCTGTAGTGTAGAGGTCT
Source organism: Salmo salar (assembly GCF_905237065.1). Classification (NCBI taxonomy): domain Eukaryota; kingdom Metazoa; phylum Chordata; class Actinopteri; order Salmoniformes; family Salmonidae; genus Salmo; species Salmo salar. Next base: position 1,387,940 of record NC_059454.1, read on the forward strand.
ACCTGAACTGGCTGTAGTGTGGAGGTCTACCTGAACTGGCTGTAGTATAGAGGTCTACCTGAACTGGCTGTAGTGTAGAGGTCTACCTGAACTGGCTGTAGTGTAGAGGTCTACCTGAACTGGCTGTAGTGTGGAGATCTACCTGAACTGGCTGTAGTGTAGAGGTCTACCTGAACTGGTTGTAGTATAGAGGTCTACCTGAACTGGCTGTAGTGTAGAGGTCTACCTGAACTGGCTGTAATGTAGAGGTCTACCTGAACTGGCTGTAGTGTAGAGGTCTACCTGAACTGGCTGTAGTGTAGAGGTACGTAAAGCCCCATGGCCCAGAGAACATGTTTTATAGCTGTGCAGGGAGGAGGAGTGTTTAGGTTAACCTGTTAGGGCTAGGGGGCAGCATTGACACGGCTGGATAAAAAACATACCCGATTTAATCTGGTTACCACTCCTACTCAGTAACTAGAATATGCATATACTTATTACATATGGATAGAAAACACCCTAAATTTTCTAAAACTGTTTGAATGGTGTCTGTGAGTATAACAGAACTCAAATGGCAGGTCAAAACCTGAGAGATTCCTTTACAGGAAGTGGCCTGTCTGACCATTTCTGGAACTTCTTTGCCATCTCTATCATTTACTAAGGATCTCTGCTCTAACGTGACACTTCCCACGTCGTCCATAGGCTCTCATAGCCCGGGAAAAAAGAGAATGTCGTCATTCCAGCCCCAGGCTGAAACACATTATCGCCTTTCTCAAGTGGCCCATCAAGAGACACTAGCTTATGCGCGTGACCCCGACCGCCCCGCCTTTGGGATTTTTTCCTCTGTTTGCCGAAAAGGAGATTCCCTGTCGGAATTTTACCGCTTTTCTACGAGAAAAATGACGTAAAAATTGATTTTAAACAGCGGTTGACATGCTTCGACGTACGGCAATTGAATACTTTGAATTTTATTGTCAGGAATTGCGCCAAGCGCGCGACACTTCTTTACTATTTCGGATAGTGTCTGGAACGCACGAACAAAACGCCGCTATTCGGATATAACGATGGATTATTTTGGACCAAACCAACATTTGTTATTGAAGTAGACGTCCTGGGTGTGCATTCTGACGAAGACAACAAAAGGTAATGACATTTTTATAATAGTAAATATGATTATGGTGAGTGCTAAACTTGCCGGATGTCTAAATAGCGAGCCCGTGATGCCTGGGCTATATACTTAGAATATTGCAAAATGTGCTTTCACCAAAAAGCTATTTTAAAATCGGACATATCGAGTGCATAGAGGAGGTCTGTATCTATAATTCTTAAAATAATTGTTATGCTTTTTGTGAACGTTTATCGTGAGTAATTTAGTAAAATGTTAGCGAATTCCCCGTAAGTTTGCGGGGGGTATGCTAGTTCTGAACGTCACATGCTAATGTAAAAAGCTGGTTTTTGATATAAATATGAACTTGATTGAACAAAACATGCATGTATTGTATAACATAATGTCCTAGGGTTGTCATCTGATGAAGATCATCAAAGGTGAGTGCTGCATTTAGCTGTCTTCTGGGTTTTGGTGACATTATATGCTGGCTTGAAAAATGGGTGTCTGATTATTTCTGGCTTGGTACTCTGCTGACATAATCTAATGTTTTGCTTTCGTTGTAAAGCCTTTTTGAAATCGGACAGTGTGGTTAGATTAACGAGAGTCTTATCTTTAAATGGCTGTAAAATAGTCATATGTTTGAGAAATTGAAGTAATAGGATTTTGAAGATTTTGAAAATCGCGCCACAGGCTGGCAGTGGATGTTACGTAGGTGGGACGAATTCGTCCCGCCGGTCCCATAGAGGTTAAACTGAAGTTGGGTTTATTTCTGCTTCACTTTCTAATGTTCGAAAGTTATTTTGTTGAGAACATCAATCCAATCAAACAGCGCACAGAGGATATTGTTATGACACTTTGGTCAGGTACATTAGGGAAAACACTATGCTCTATCTCTCTCTCTCTCTCTCTCTCTCTCTCTCTCCCTCTCTCCCCCTCCCCTTTTCCTCTCTCTCCCTCTCTCCCCCTCCCCTTTTCCTCTGTCCCTCCCTCCCTCCCTCTCCCTCTCTCTCTCTCTCTCTCTCTCTCTCTCTCTCTCTCTCTCTCTCACATCTGTCCTTGACAGGGCCCTCGTGATAAAAAACTTTAGAACACACCGTGGATTGTGGTTTAGTCATCTCCTCTGGTCTCCCACACACACACACACACACACACACACACACACACACACACACACACACACACACACACACACACACACACACACACACACACACACACACACACACACACACACACACACACACACACACACACAAACTAATTCACCGCTATACTACACACGTTGTGTGTGTCTTAAAGTAAACAAACAGGATTGGGACGACTTCCAAACCATGTTCTGGAAACACAGAAAAACACACCATATGCACAAAGTAACACACACTGACACACATTGATACACACAGTAACACACAGTAACACACATTGATACACACAGTAACACACATTGATACACACAGTAACACACAGTAACACACAGTAACACACATTGATACACCTAGTAACACACAGTAACACACACAGTAACACACAATAACACACAGTAACACACTGTACACACACAGTAACACACAGTAACACACACAGTAACACACAGTAACACACAGTAACACACTGTACACACACAGTAACACACAGTAACACACTGTACACACACAGTAACACACAGTAACACACAGTAACACACACAGTAACACACAGTAACACAAAGTAACACACAGTAACACACAGTAACACACAGTAACACAAAGTAACACACAGTAACACACAGTAACACACATTATACAGAGTTCTAGGGAGAAGAATATGTGACTGCCTGTCCCATTCCACGTTTAGGACCATATAACATTTTCTGCATGGCTTTATATGACTCTTGAAACAATAACGGGGTCTCCTGGTGAAACCTCTCTATCTGGGGTAATTACAACCTGGTGGAACCTCTCTATCTGGGGTAATTACAACCTGGTGGAACCTCTCTATCTGGGGTCTCCGTCTAAACACAAAGTAATTACAACCTGGTAGAACCTCTCTATCTGGCGTAATTACAACCTGGTAGAACCTCTCTATCTGGGGTAATTACAACCTGGTGCAACCTCTCTATCTGGGGTAATTACAACCTGGTGGAACCTCTCTATCTGGGGTAATTACAACCTGGTGGAACCTCTCTATCTGGGGTAATTACAACCTGGTGGAACCTCTCTATCTGGGGTAATTACAACCTGGTGGAATCTCTCTATCTGGGGTAATTACAACCTGGTGGAACCTCTCTATCTAAACACAAAGTAATTACAACCTGATGGAACCTCTCTATCTGGGGTAATTACAACCTGGTGGAACCTCTCTATCTGGGGTCGCTGTCTAAACACAAAGTAATAACAACCTTTCACAATAGACCTTCTATACACAATTTCACTGTGACAATCAACCACATTAAAACTTCTTAGGGATAGGGGGCAGTATTCGGAAGTTTGGATGAATGAGGTGCCCAAAGTAAACTGCCTGTTACTCAGGCCAGAAGCTAGGATATGCATATAATTGGTAGTATTGGATAGAAAATACTCTAAAGTTTCCAAAACTGTTAAACTAATGTCTATGAGTATAACAGAACTGATATAGCAGGCGACAACCCGAGGAGAATCCATCTGGAAAATTCTGTTTTGGAGATGACACAATTTAAAATGTCTGTCTATGGAAAAATCAATGTAATACCTCCCAGATTGCAGTTCCTAAGGCTTCCAGCAGATGTCAACAGTCTTTAGAAAGAGTTTCAGGCTTGTTTTTTGAAAAATTGTAACGATCGTCGTCGGGTGACGAGGAAGCGGACCAAAACGCAGCTGGGAGCGAACACATGTTTATTCTTTACACTGAAATAAACACGTACACAAAATCAAGAAAATGCAGATACGTTAACTGCTCAAACACAAGAGGCAACACCTCACAAACAGCGTGGGGGAAAAAGGAACTTAAATGTGATCCCAATCAGAGACAACTAGCGACAGCTGTCTCTGATTGGGAATCGACAGAACCCAACATAGAAATACACCACATAGAGCTCACACAAGGCTATAACGCAAACATAGAAAACAAACCAAGGAAAAATACCCAACATGACACACCCTGACCAAAATACCCGAGTTCACCTGGTCAGGGCGTGACAGTACCCCCCCCCCAACGGTGCGTACTCCCGGCGCACCAAACTTAAGTCTATTAGGGGGGGGACCCGGGTGGGCGCCTCACCCTCGGTGGAGGCTCTGGCCCCGGGCGTGTTCTTTCCCCCCCTCCACCTTAGCCCTACCCCTCTGGCCCGGACTCGCACCACTGACTTGGTGCGGCAGCAGGCCGGGAGCGGGCCGTCGACCGGAACACGATTGGGCACCGGTGGACCGGACACGGGCCGGGCCGGACTGGGAACACGCACCACGGGCTTGGTGCGGGAAACAGGAACGGGCCGGTTAACGGGACTGGGAACACGCACCTACTGGCTTGGTGAGCCGGGAGCACCGGACCACGGGCGTCGGGCCCGGCGACTGGCGACACCGCGCACGCTCCCATGGCTTGGTGCGGGGAGCAGGGACGGGCCGGACAGGACTGTGGACACGCACCGTGGGCTTGGTGCAGGGAACAGGAACGGGCCAGACAGGACTGTGAACACGCACTGGTGAACTGAAGCGTGGAGCCGGTTTAGCCACTCGTCCTGGCTGGATGCCCATCCTAGCACGGCATGTGCTGGGCATGTCCACCGGACGCACCGGGCTGTGCGGGCACACTGGCGACACAGCGTGCAACTCCGCATCCCATGGCTCCTCCTCCAGATCTTCCCTCAGCAGGTCCTCAATCAACCGCCTCATCTCCGTCTCCTCCTCCGCCGTCATCCCCCACGAGAGCAGTGGTCTGGGCTCTTCCTCTGCCCTTCCGGACAACCCCATTAGCCCCCCCAAAAAAAATTCTTGGGGGTGTCTTCCGGGCCTCCTCGACCGCCGCCTGCGACTCCGTCCACCGGCTGGCATTACCTCCTCGACCTGGGAATCCTTTCGCCAGGGTCCTTTGCCCGCCATGATCTCCTCCCAGGTCCAGAACTCCTAACCCTCGCGAGCCCATCTCTCGCGCTCCAAAATAATCCATCGTTATATCCGAATAGCGGCGTTTTGTTCATGCGTCCCAGACACTATCCGAATGGTAAAGAAGGGTCGCGCGCATGGCGCAATTCGTGACAAAAAAAATCTAAATATTCCATTACCGTACTTCGAAGCATGTCAACCGCTGTTTAAAATCCATTTTTATGCAATTTTTCTCGTAAAAAAAGCGATAATATTCTGACCGGGAATGTCCATTTAGCTAAACAGAGGAATGAAAACAAACCTTTCGGTCGACGCGGGCACGAGCCTGAGTCTCACAGTACTGTAACCAGCCACTACCCAAACGCGCTACTTTGTTTCAGCCAGAGCCTGCAAAGCCACGATTCCGCTTTTTGCCGCCTTCTGAGAACCTATGGCAGCCATAGGAAGTGTCACGGGACAGCTAAGATCCTCACTCTTCAATAAACAGAGACAAAAAGAACGACACCTTGTCAGACAGGCCACTTCCTGAATGAAACCTTCTCAGATTTTGGCCTGCCATATGAGTTCTGTTATACTCACAGACACCATTCAAACAGTTTTAGAAACGTTAGGGTGTTTTCTATCCAAAGCCAAAAATTATATGCATATTCTAGTTACTGGGCAGGAGTAGTAACCAGATTAAATCGGGTACGTTTTTTATCCAGCCGTGAAAATACTGCCCCCTAGCCATAACAGGTTAACTGCTCAAACACAAGAGGCAACACCCCACAAACAGCGTGGGGGAAAAAGGAACTGACAAAAATGGGCGTGACAAAAATGAACTAGAATTTGTAGTTTTTCTAGGTGGCTCTCATTTTGGCAGTAGTGTTGTGGCGAGCATCGGTGAGGGTGCGCACTTCGTTATTTATCTCCGGTATTGAACATACTATTCTCCGTCTTAAATTTGATTGTTTATTTACGTATTAGGGTGCCTGAGGATTGATTAGAAATGTTGTTTGACTTGTTTGGATGAAGTTTATTGGTAACTTTCGGGATTCATTTGTATGCATTTTGAACGAGGGAAACAGGTCGATTACTGAGTCAAGCGCACCAACTAAACTGACCTTTTTGGGATATAAAGGACTTTATCGAACAAAAGGACCATTTGTTAAGTAGCTGGGACCCTTGTGACTGCAAACAGAGGAAGATCTTCAAAGGTAAGGGATTTATTTTATCGCTATTTCTGACTTTCGTGACGCCTCTGCTTGTTTGGAAAATGTTTGTAATGCTTTTGTGTGCGGGGCGCTGTCCTCAGATAATCGCATGATGTGCTTTCGCCGTAAAGTATTTTTGAAATCTGACAAAGTGGCTGGATTAACAAGAAGTTAAGCTTTTAAACGATGTAAGCCACTTGTATTTTCATGAATGTTTAATATTACGAATTTTGTATTTTGAATTTCGCGCTCTGCCATTTCACCGGATGTTGGCCAGGGACGCAATGTCCCACCTAGCCCAAAGAGGTTTTAAGATCTGCTGTGATGGTGTGATTGTGTGATGGTGGGATGGTGGGATGCTGTGATGGGATGGTGGGATGCTGTGATGGTGTGATGGTGGGATGGTGTGATGGTGGGATGCTGTGATGCTGTGATGGTGGGATGGTGTGATGCTGTGATGGTGGGATGGTGGGATGCTGTGATGGTGGGATGCTGTGATGGTGGGATGCTGTGATGGTGGGATGCTGTGATGGTGTGATGGTGGGATGCTGTGATGGTGTGATGCTGTGATGCTGTGATGGTGGGATGGTGTGATGCTGTGATGGTGGGATGCTGTGATGTTGTGATGTGTGATGCTGTGATGGTGGGATGCTGTGATGGTGTGGTGGTGGGATGCTGTGATGGTGGGATGCTGTGATGGTGTGATGCTGTGATGGTGGGATGGTGTGATGGTGGGATGCTGTGATGGTGTGAGGGTGTGATACTGATGGTGTGATGGTGTGATGCTGTGATGGTGGGATGCTGTGATGCTGTGATGGTGTGAGGGTGTGATACTGATGGTGTGATGGTGTGATGCTGTGATGCTGTGATGGTGGGATGGTGTGATGCTGTGATGATGTGATGCTGTGATGGTGTGAGGGTGTAATACTGATGGTGTGATGCTGTGATGGTGGGATGCTGTGATGCTGTGATGATGTGATACTGATGGTGTGATGGTGTGATGCTGTGATGGTGGGATGGTGTGATGCTGTGATGGTGGGATGCTGTGATGGTGTGATGTGTGATGCTGTGATGGTGGGATGCTGTGATGGTGGGATGCTGTGACGGTGGGATGCTGTGATGGTGTGATGGTGGGATGCTGTGATGGTGTGATGCTGTGATGCTGTGATGGTGGGATGGTGTGATGCTGTGATGGTGGGATGCTGTGATGGTGTGATGTGTGATACTGATGGTGTGATGGTGTGATGCTGTGATGGTGTGAGGGTGTAATACTGATGGTGTGATGCTGTGATGGTGGGATGCTGTGATGCTGTGATGATGTGATACTGATGGTGTGATGGTGTGATGCTGTGATGGTGTGGTGGTGGGATGCTGTGATGGTGGGATGCTGTGATGCTGTGATGGTGTGAGGGTGTGATACTGATGGTGTGATGGTGAGATGCTGTGATGGTGTGGTGGTGGGATGCTGTGATGGTGTGATTGTTTGATACTGTGATGCTGTGATGATGTGATACTGTGATGCTGATGGTGTGAGGGTGTGATACTGATGGTGTGATGGTGGGATGCTGTGATGCTGTGATGGTGTGATGCTGTGATGGTGTGATTGTGTGATACTGTGATGCTGTGATGATGTGATACTGTGATGCTGATGGTGTGATGGTGTGTGATGGTGTGATGGTGTTGACCGATCATAGTGCTACAAGGCTCTACACGGTACAACACGGTATTACATGATACAACATGGTACTACCCGGTACAACATGGTATTACACGGTATTACACTGTACAGCATGGTACAACACGGTACAACACGGTACAACACGGTACAACACAGTATTACACTGTACAACACGGTATTACACGGTACAACACGGTATTACACTGTACAACACGGTACAACACGGTATTACACTGTACAACACGGTATTACACGGTACAACACGGTATTACACTGTACAACACGGTACAACACAGTACAACACAGTATTACACTGTACAACACGGTACAACACAGTATTACACTGTACAACACGGTACAACGCGGTACAACACGGTATTACACTGTACAACACGGTATTACACTGTACAACACGGTATTACACGGTACAACACGGTATTACACTGTACAACAGGGTGCAACACGGTACAACATAGTATTACACGGTGCAACATGGTACTAGACAGTACAACACAGTATTACACGGTACAACCTAGTATTACATGGCACAACACAGTACAACACGGTACAACATGGTACAACACGGTACAACACAGTACAACATGGTACTACACAGTACTACACGGTACTACACAGTACATCACGGTATTACATGGTACAACACAGTACAACACAGTATTACACTGTACAACATGTTATTACATGGTACAACACAGTACCACACTGTATTACATGGTACAACATAGTATTACACTGCAAAACACAGTACAACTCGATATTACACGGTACAACACGGTACAATACAGTATTAATGGTACAACACAGTACAACACGATATTACATGGTACAACCCAGTACAAGATGGTATTACATGGTACAACACATTGTTACATGGTACACTGTATTACACAGACTTTTCAGGGAAGTCAGGAACCAATATACACATGCAGTTAGGAAAGGCTAGCTTTTTCAAACAGAAATTTGCATCCTGTAGCACTAATTCACAAAAGTTTTGGGACACTGTAAAGTCCATGGAGAGTAAGAGCTCCTCCTCCCAGGTGCCCACTGCACTGAGGCTAGGTAAAACTGTCACCACAGATAAATGCGGGTTAGACAATGCGGGTTAGACAATCTGGACCCTCTCTTCTAAAATTATCCGCCACCATTGTTGCAACCCCTATCACTAGCCTGTTCAATCTCTCTTTCGTATCGTCTGAGATTCCCAAAGATTGGAAAGCGGCCGCGGTCATCCCCCTCTTCAAAGGGGGAGACACTCTAGACCCAAACTGTTACAGACCTATATCCATCCTGCCCTGCCTTTCTAAAGTCTTTGAAAGCCAAGTTAACAAACAGATCACTGACCATTTCGAATCCCATCGTACCTTCTCCGCTATGCGATCCGGTTTCTGAGCTGGTCATGGGTGCACCTCAGCCACGCTCAAGGTCCTAAACGATATCATAACCACCATTGATTAAAGACAGTACTGTACAGCTGTATTCATCTACCTGGCCAAGGCTTTCGACTCTGTCAATCACCACATTCTTATCGGCAGACTCAATAGCCTAGGTTTCTCTAATGATTGCCTCGCCTGGTTCACTACTTCTCAGATAGAGTTCAGTGTGTCAAATCGGAGGGCCTGTTGCCTGGACCTCTGGCAGTCTCTATGGGGGTGCCACAGGGTTCAATTCTCGGGCCGACTCTTTTCTCTGTATACATCAATGATGTCGCTCTTGCTGCTGGTGAGTCTCTGATCCACCTCTACACAGACGACATCATCTGGCCCTTCTTTGGACACTGTGTTAACTAACCTCCAAACGAGCTTCAATGCCATACAACACTCCTTCCGTGGTCTCCAACTGCTCTTAAATGCTAGTAAAACTAAATGCATGCTTTTCAACCGATCGCTGCCCGCACCTGCCGGCAAGACTACATCACTACTCTGGACGGTTCTGACTTAGAATACATGGACAACTATAAATACCTGGGTGTCTGGCTAGACTGTGACCTCTCCTTTCAGACTCACATTAAGCATCTCCAATCCAAAATTAAATCTAGAATCGGCTTCCTGTTCCGCAACAAAGCATCCTTCACTCATGCTGCCAAACATACCCTGGTAAAATTGACAATCCTACCGATCTTTTACTTCGGCGATGTCATTTACAAAATAGCCTCCAACACTCTACTCAGCAAATTGGATGCGGTCTATCACAGTGCCATCCGTTTTGTCACCAAAGCCCCATATACTACCCACCACTGCGACCTGCACGCTCTCGTTGGCTGGCCCTCGCTACATATTCGTCGCCAGACCCACTGGCTCCAGGTCATCTATAAGTATATGCTAGGTAAAGCTCCTCCTTATTTCAGCTCACTGGTCACCATAGCAACACCCACCCGTAGAACGTGCTCCAGCTGGTATATCTCACTGGTCATTCCCAAAGCCAACACAAGCTTTGGCCGCCTTTCCTTCCAGTTCTCTGCTGCCAATGCCTGGAACGAATTGCAAAAATCACTGAAGTTGGAGTCTTATATCTCCCTCACTATCTTTAAGTGTCAGCTGTCAGAGCAGCTTACCGATCGCTGCAGCTGTACATAGCCCATCTGTAAATATCCCATCCAACCAACTACCTACCTCATCCCCATATTTGTTCTTGTTTTTCTGCTCTTTTGCAAACCAGTATCTCTACTTGCACATCCTCATCTGCACGTTCTATCACTCCAGTGTTAATTGCCAAATTGTAATTACTTCGCCACTATGGCCTATTTATTTCCTTACTTCCTGTCAGACTTCGAAGGCGTGCACACCGCCCACCGCTTCCGAGTATGTTACTCGCCAATGTCCAGTCTACAACAAGGTAGATGAAATTAGGGCAAGGGTTGCTTTCCAGAGAGATGTCAGGGATTGTTACATACTCTGTTTCACGGAAACATGACTCTCTCGGGATATGTTGTCGGAGTCGGTACAGCCACCGGGATTCTTCAAGCGTTGCGCTGACAGAAATAAACATCTCTCCGGGAAGAAGAGGGGCGGGGGTGTGTGCTTCATGATTAACGACTCATAGCGTAATTATAATAACATACAGGAACTCAAGTCCTTTTATTCACCTGACCTAGAATTCCTCACAATCAAATGCCGACCATATTATCTACCAAGAGAATTCGCGACGGTTAATGTCACAGCCGTGTATATCCCCCCTCAAGCCGATACCACGACGGCCCTCAAGGAACTTCACTAGACTCTATGCAAACTGGAAACCACATATCCTGAGGCTGCATTTATTTAGCTGGGGATTTTAACAAAGGCAATTTGAGAACAAGGCAACCTAAATTATATCAGCATATTGACTGTAGCACTCGCGTTGGAAAAACACTGGATCACTGCTACTCTAACTTCCTTGATGCATACAAGGCCCTCCCCCGCCCTCCTTTAGGCAAATCTGACCACGACTCCATTTTGCTCCTCCCATCCTATCGGCAGAAACTCAAACAGGAAGTACAAGAACTATTCAACGCATTTCCATTTCGCTGTCCCTTAACACTGAGGCCCCACAAGGGTGCGTGCTCAGCCCCCTCCTGTACTCCCTGTTCACCCACGACTGCGTGGCCATGCACGCCTCCAACTCAATCATCAAGTTTGCAGACGACACAACAGTAGTAGGGCTGATTAACAGCAATGACGAGGCAGCCTACAGGCAGGAGGTGAGGGCACTCAGAGTGTGTTGTCAGGAAAACAACCACTCGCTCACCGTCAACAAAACAAAGGAGATGAATGTGGACTTCAGGAAACAGCAGAGGGAGCACCCCCCTATCCACATCGACGGGACAGTAGTGGACAGAAGTTTTAAGTTCCTTGGCGTACACATCACAGACAATCTGAAATGGTCCACCCACACAGAGAGTGTGGTGAAGAAGGCGCAACAGCGCCTCTTCAACCTCAGGAGGCTGAAGAAATTTTTTCTTGTCACCTAAAACCCTCACAAACTTTTAAAGATGCACAATTGAGAGCATCCTGTTGGGCTGCATCACCACCTGGTATGGCAACTGCACCGCCCACAACCGCAGTGCTCTCCAGAGGGTGGTGCAGTCTGCACAACGCATCACCGAGGGTAAACTCCCTGCCCTCCAGGACACCTACACCACCCGAGCCACAGCCTGTTCACCCCGCTATCATCCAGAAGGCGAGGTCAGTACAGGTGCATCAAAGCTGGGACCGAGAGACTGAAAAATATTTTCTATCTCAAGGCCATCAGACTGTTAATAAACAGCCATCACTAACGCAGAGAGGCTGCTGCCTACATACAGACTTGAAATCATTGGCCACTTTAATAAATGGATCACTAGTCACTTTAATAATGTTTACATATCTTGCATTACTCATCCCATATGTATATACTGTATTTTATCCCATCTATAGCATCTTGCCTATGCCACTCTGTTATTGCTCATATTTATATGTATATATTCTTATTCCATTCCATTCCTTAGATTTGTGTGTATTAGGTCGTTGTTTGTGGAATTGTTACATTACTTGTTAGATATTACTGCATTGTCGGAACTAGAAGCACAAGCATTTTGCAACACTAGCAATAACATCTGCTAACCATGTGTATGTGACCAATACATTTTTTAAAATGTTTTATTTGATTTATTACACAGTACGACACGGTATTACATGGTACAACACATTATTACGCGGTCCAACACCGTACAACACCGTTCAACACCGTACAACACCGTTCAACGTTATAGAACACGGCTCAACTCGGTTCAACGCCGTTCAAAGCGGGTTCAATGCGGCTCAACTCGGTTCAACGTGGTCCAACACCGTACAACACCGTTCAACATCATACAACGCCGTTCAACATCATACAACGCGGTTCAAATCGGTTCAACGTGGTCCAACACCGTACAACACCGTT